>NC_137810.1:28522747-28787747 GCF_963921795.1 Nannobrachium achirus | reverse complement strand
GGGGCAGTCCCCAAGATGGAAACGTTGACCAGCAATAAACTTATGGAGCTTAACCAGTGTGTGGACACCTTCAAATACCTCGGCGTGAACATTGAGAAGGACCTGACCTGGGACTGCCATGTCACTGCAGTTGTAAAAAATCACACCCGTGTGAACTGAGCGGTAGTCGTGGAGGCTGCGCAACAGTAAAAAAATATATATATATATTAAAAAATATTATGGGTAATAATAATAAAAAAGATTAAAACAAATATTTTTGTATAAAATATTAAAAATAATAATAATAATAATGGGGGGGGGGGGTGCTTGCTTGCTTGCGTGCGTGCGAGCGTGTGAGTGAGAGAGAGAGAGAGAGAGAGACAGAGAGAGAGAGAGAGAGAGTGTGAGCCATACTTGTCACTCAGGCTGGTATTGCAGTTGATGCTCAGGGCAGACTAGACTCAACAGCACCTCTCTGGTCACCCAGGGGTACTTAGGCTACATACACCTCAGACTACATACAGACACACACACCCACCCACATACATACACAGCTACACACACGGCCACGCTATGGAGACGGTGTGACCACCGCTCAAAAAGGCCCAACAGCGCCTGTATGCTGCTGCGCCTGTACGGACTCAGGTGCCTGAAGCAATTCGGAGCTGTACGGACAGAGACCGCAAGGTCGATCACATTGCTGAGAACATCACTGGGTGTGAGCTTCCCAGTATTCTTTTTTATTTAACCTTTATTTAACCAGTAAAAACACATTGAGACATAATCTCTTTTTCAAGTGGGAACTGGCCAAGAGGCAGAAATAAAAATTACACAGTCTTTGCTACACATACAAGACACCAACATAATGAGAACCTAATTAACATCCGAGCAAGTGCAAGTGTCTATCTAAGGTGATTCTTTTAAAGCTTCTCGGAGGAATTAGAACGGCCAATTTGAGTCTGTTCTGAAGGTCATTCCACAACCAGGGACCAAAGAAAGCGAAAAGAGGGGAGCTCATCAAGTATCGCTTTATAGACAAAATTATTCCAATGCTGTAACCTGCAAGATGACAGAGAAGACCAGTCAACTGCAGCGTACAACATGCAATGGTGAGTCCTAAAAGGCAAGTTTGTAATGAATCTCACAGCTGCATGATACAGGGGATCCAGTTTGGCCAGTGTGGTGGCACAAGCAAACCTATAAATGGTATCCCCATAATCAAGCTGGGACAGGAACACACCAGTGACCAATCGTTTGCGGGAGGAACAAAAAAACTTAAGGTGAATTTAAGCTTCTTGCCCAGAGCATCAATATGAAATTTAAAGTTTAGGTGTTTGTCCAACCAGAAACCAAGATATTTATAGCGCCCCACCCACTCTATGGGGGTACCATCTAGAGTGGAGATGTTTACAGATATTGGATGCGCGAGGGTTGAGGGTGAACAACATAGCCTTTGTTTTGTTCCCGTTTAACAACAATTTGTTTCTTCTCAATTCATGCATTTCAAGAGATGAAATGAAAAATCGAACCTCTGTTCGAAGTGGAGCTGTGTGTGTGTGTGTGTGTGTGTGTGTGTGTGTGTGTGTGTGTGTGTGTGTGTGTGTGTGTGTGTGTGTGTGTGTGTGTGTGTGTGTGTGTAGCACCTCTCTGGTCACCCAGGATCATGTGTACCGATTTTTGTGACATTTGAAGAAAATATGTAGGAAAAGGAGCAAAAAGTGTGTTTTGGAGAAAATTCAAGATGGCGGAAAATCTATCCTGGCGCAAATGGGCGTGGCCTATATCGGGAGATGCGTCTTGACCCAAGGAATCCAGGGAAAAAAGAATTTTAATTTTCCGACCTACGGTTCAACAGTTACAGGCCAAAACGTAAACTGGGCTGTTATAGCGCCACCATGAGGCCAAATGACACTATTATTTTTTATTTAATCCTTGAAATCATTATGAACCTCCTCTCCAAGTCTTGAAACTGTAGCCCCTATGGTTTGCAAGAGAAAAATAATTGAATGTGAGTTTTTGCGATTCCCATTATAAGTCAATGGGGAAAATTAATTCACTAATAAATTAATATCAATTAAACTATAGAACCTTTCTCTTAGCAAGTTAATAGCACACGATTCCCGAGTAAGCCGGTCGATTTGACATATGGCGCGAGTGTGTGGTGCAAAAACTGTGGGAGGAGTAGCGTGCCAAACTTTAGGCTACATAGACACGGACGGACGGCCACACACACGGCCACGTATAGGGAGCTTGTGTTCCACACAGCTCCAAAAAAGTATGGAGGACCTCTACATCCCTGAGGATAATTGAAGACCCCACCCACCCAACAAAATACTTTTCTCCACTCTAAAGTCCGAAAGGGTGAAGGGATACAAGATCCTAGCAGGCTGAGGATCAGTTTTCCCACAGGCCATCAGACTGTTAAATGACAATGAAAAGTGAAAAGAGTTCAATAACCCTTGCACTCTGCACTTTCTTTGACTGATGTTCTTGCCCTGCGTTTATTGCTTATTTCCACAGCCCTCCTCTGAGAGACAGAATGAGTAGAAGTGGTCCAGTTTAAAGGGGCGATCAGGGCTGCCCCAATGAAATGATTAGGTTTTGTTTTGAAAAGGTCAAGGTCAAACTCAAGGTCTGACTGTTAGCAAAGTAACTTGAGAATGCCTGGCCGGATATTCATAAAACATGGCATCATCAGTAGAATGCCCAGGAGACATACCGGTAATTAACTTTTGGGTTGAAAAGGTCGACAGAAAAGGTCAATATCATGAATGAATGTGTGTATTTAACATTTCAACTTGGTGGAAATTATCAGTAGGCTCAGGCTGCTGCGAAGATATATTTGTGTTGATGTGAGTACAGCCGGATTCACTGGTGGTGACTGAGCAAAACTATACCCACTAGTGTTTGTATGACATTAGTTACTCATTGTGTTTGTCATATCTGTTGTACAGCAACAGCATTGCTATTCCCAATGGCAATTAACAACCAGTGCATGGCCATCCAGCAGACACTGGCAGACACTACACTGCTTGACATGTTGTGGGTTGTTGTGGTCAGTCTACATTTAATGAAGAAGAGAGTCTTTTCTCTTAACCTTTCATTAATGCCTTTACAAATCATAGCAACAACAGCATCCAGACTTCATCAGTCTGAAACTAAATGCTCAAATGACTCATGTTAGAAACAGGGATTGAAATCCCTCCAGTAGTGAAAGGACAAAAGCAATTTTACAAAACAAAACAACATCTGGACTGCTAAAAATAATACAGTGCTACCTCAGCATGAGCACTCTCACATAAACCAGCACCTGCTGCAGTCTTATCGTTTAAAGCCTAGGGCATTGATATGGAAAATGTAAAAAGAAAAAAAAAATGTAAACAATTAAAATGTTTGATTATGACTATATATTCAACAACCAGTTGTTCACCCTGAAGACATACAGTATAGACACCACCACTCAGCCATTATAGTCCAGTCAATCTGTGGTTTGACCCAAAATAAATTGCAATAGTAATCATTCAGGGTTTTTTATGATCCTTTGGGTCATCCAAATGACATATTAAAAGTTGTGAATTATATATTTAGTGGATCAAGGTAAATTCAGGGGTCCGAGTTTGGGTCCATTCACTTACTATAGTATACAGGGAAAAAAAGACCCCCAAAGAAATCTTCTTTAAGTAGCATGTGAGGGGTCTAATTAGGGGTTTGTCATGATTCTGAATCCATTGCAAGCATTTGTGTAGCATGAAAAACATTCCTTGGGCTAAAAACGGCCCACAAAACTGTATTAGTGATGAGTCGTCACTTTTCACAGTTTTGTGGGGTCCATTTTTAGCCCAAGGCACTCAGAATCATGAAAAAACCCTAGTTAGACCCCTCACATGCTACTTAAAGAAATTTCTTTTGGGGGGTCTTTTCTCCTGTATAGTAAGTGAATAGACCCTAACTCGAACACCCTGAATTGACCTTGATCCACTAAACATATTATTCACCATTCAACTTTTAATTTGTTATTTGGATGACCCAAAGGATCATAAAAAACTCTCTGAATGATTACTATTGCAATTTCTTTTGGGTTGGGCCTTTTTTTTTTGTCTTAGATTGACTGGCCTATTAGTTATTTTGAGATTACAGGCTTGACCTTATTCAACTTGTAGTAAACTGTGGATCATAACAGGGAAGTATTATTGCTGTATAGTTGTTTTTATTCTTTTTTCTGTAAAGCGACTTTGAGTACCTAGTTGAATGTATTATTACCAGTAAGACTCCCTAATCGGGAGATAAGCGACCGTTGGTCGCTTATCTCCACAAATATCACAACCTCCACCTCTCACGTCATACGGGTAGCCATAGTTACACCTGGAATGTTGAATCTCCATATATGGAGATAACCTATGCATCACACAAAGTCTGACCTCACCAGCCCATACTTGGGCATGGACGACTTATATCTCCATATACGGAGATGGCCATATATGGAGATACGATGACATCACAGAGTCCACAGCTGATGATGTGGCGTGATGTCATACAATACACAAACAAGCCCTATATAAAGGGACAATTCTCACCAGGGAAGAGAGCATTGCCTGGAATGTTGAATCTCCATATATGGAGATAACCTACGCATCACACAAAGTCTGACCTCACCAGCCCATACTTGGGCATGGACGACTTATATCTCCATATACGGAGATGGCCATATATGGAGATACGATGACATCACAGAGTCCACAGCTGATGATGTGGCGTGATGTCATACAATAAACAAACAAGCCCTATATACTGATGCGATACGATGACATCACAGAGTCCACAGCTGATGATGTGGCGTGATGTCATACAATAAACAAACAAGCCCTATATACTGATGCGGAGATATGAGCAGGGCAAAGGTGTGACGTGTGACGTGTGACCGACTGACCGACCGACCGACGGACGGACGGACGGACGGCCGGTGGAGGTTTTCATAGTAAACTGCTCCCTGACGGTCGCAATTATTGTTATTAAATTCAATGAGTTTCCAGTAATGTTCAACAAATATCAATAATGGTCAAAATAGCAGATCTACAGGCTCACAGCGCATTGATGCGATGCATTTTCACCATTTGAAATATAGCTTAAGTGGGTTAGTTCATTATGTACTTTTTTCCCTTCCTAGAAATTACAGAAAAGTAAAATATTTGTCTTGTATATGTAATGGTGTGAAAGTCACAAGTATCCAAAAAATACTGAAGTAAAGTACAGATACTAAGTAAAATACACAGTTCTCAAGTAAATATATCCATTACTGTCCACCACTGCAAACTGGACACAAACTCATGGGGTTTCTGAGAACTGGAAAAGAAAGACAAGGAAACAATAACAGCTTCCTTCTCCCTTACGTAATTGTCTTAATTTAAACTCGAGTATGAAATAAGAGTGAAATGGCCAGAATGTGATCATGGTCAATATTGCCTTTATGTCAGTGTGTCCCACATAGTTTAAAATACTGCACAAAGGCCTGTATCGAGCACAATGTGATAGTTTGACCTTCAAGCAATGGTAGCTTGTAATGTTTAACATGCACGACTACTCTGCATCATTGCAAGGAGGAACTCCCACTCATGTAATGCCTTTGTGTAAGTCAATAGGTGAGTGTTGGCTTTTCAAATCCTCAGTTCAACACAAACTCTCTCGGGGTCACATAAGGAGATTAAACATGCTTTGTCCTAATTAAGAAAAGGCATTTACAGGAAAAAGAATATCCAATAACCATGTGAGAAAGATAAACAGAATAGTGATGCTTCCACATTCACTTTTCAGTCAAAGGCCATCAAGACGATGATAAATCCTCAACTGTGAGGGATGAGGATTGGGGGGAAAAAGTAGTTAATTCTTTCTTTTAATGTGTGTGTGTGTGTGTGTGTGTGTGTGTGTGTGTGTGTGTGTGTGTGTGTGTGTGTGTGTGTGTGCGCGCACACGCGTGTGTGCGCGTGTGCATGTGCTGTGCATGCGTGAATATTTAAATGTCCTTATTTATGGATATTAATGTAATTAAAGCTCAACAGTTATATATATATATATATACATATATATATGGCATTTACAATCCTTTTTGGAAACTGAAAAAGATGTATGCTCCTCTTTTAATCACAGCCTTCTCTTGCTGGGTATCACTCAGCAATGACTGGGGCATGAGAAGGGATTACATGTGACAAAGGTCATGTGCTGTATTTGATCCATGATGTGCTGAGGAAATCCCTATGAATTCAGTTTTCAGGTCACCAAGTGTGTGTGTGTGTGTGTGTGTGTGTGTGTGTGTGTGTGTGTGTGTGTGTGTGTGTGTGTGTGTGTGTGTGTGTGTGTGTGTGCGCGTGCGTGCGCGCGCGTGCGTGAGTGTGTCTGGCTCATCACATTCTTATTTAACCCCTTAACGTTGATGGTCCAAATTTGGCACATACCGTTTAATGGGCAAATATTGGCAAGGGGGGAAAGGACGGCTGTCAATGCCTAGTGGCTCATTTTTGGCACATCTCAAGGTAGGCCTAGAAGCATTTCACGCAAGTGTTTTGGAGAAATAAATACATGCATTTGAAAAAACATGAAGGGGAGAAAACAGCTCATGGATGTTGTCTCCCAGAGTGTGATTCACTGCTCAATTCTGGGGTGAGTTGTGCTAAAATAAAACTAAACACCAGCTAACTAGTTGACCCAACTATATTGAAGTAGATTTCATCTGACTTCCCTAATTGTCAATGTCTGGCAATTTGGCAATGTCTGTGTGTGCCAAATTTGGCACACTCAGCAACTCAAACGTAACATGTTTTTGCCAAATTTGGCACCCATTATAACAACTAGCCTACAGCCCCTTGGTGTGAAGCAGACAGACTGTGATGTTGACGCCCATTTGTGATGTAAATCGCATCACAGGACAGCCGCCTACAGGCCAAAATTTGGGAAAATATTTTAAACATTTGGGGATTATGAGAAGTAGAGACACATCTGAAGGTGATAAAGTTGATGTTGGGCAAGGTACATGCATTATTGATTTTTGTATTGTGTTTTTTAGACAATTGAGCAACTGCTGAACGTGGAGTTACAGATGGACGGTCGGACCAACCAGCATACACACTATTTTTTGGGGCGATTCTAATTAGGTTGTGGGATAGTCTATGAACAATGGGTTTGCAGAGTAATTGTATTTTTTTAAGTGCGCTGACCAGAATAAAAAATGGCATGCTAAATGCAACTTCTAAATGCAATTTCTGCCTTTGTTCTCTTTAGAGAGAACTAAATGGATAAATTAATGTTCTACGGGTGACCGAGTATTGTGATGTATTTGCAATCCTGTGGTGTACCCTATTTGACAAATAACAGCATCAATAAAATTACTATTAACTAACTAAAATTTGGCACATACCTACATTTATATTAATTGACTATCTCAACTTGATAGATAGAGCATCTAATTGATGGCATAAACACAAAGAAAATATTTGTTTTATATCATTAGAAATTACTTCAGGTAAAAGGGGTTTAAGGGCACTGAACTTATTGTGTGGCAATATGCCAATCATTGTTTATGTGACTGCAGAATCATTTTTTTCTTTTATGTACTACTGCAACAATGTTTGTTAATGCTTATTTATTTGTGCATGGTGTATCTTCATATATCCCTATCCTGGTTGAGTGTTGTGATGTAATGTTTTTGTGCAGATAATAAAACTTGAATAAAATATAAATAGCCTAATAAAAGAAAACAAACTATATGAAGCTATCTATGGAATCTGTGTGACATTATTTTAGCAGTGGGGTCCCTTCAGCAGTAGTAGCTGTTAAGCATTGCATAAAACATGATATACCGTAATTCACTATGGCAATGGCTAATTGGCTATCACTACAGTAGCCTAGAGCAAAGTTAGTAATGTCACTCAAAAACTACACTGAATAATTATTTTTAGCTCATTAAAATTCAGAGAGAGGGGGGAGAGAGTATAGCCTATCTATATAGCTGGATATACTGTACATTTTCCTCAATTAATCTTATCATTATAGCCTAAATTAGTTTGTATCCTAGCCAGTAACAGGATATGTTTCATGCTCTGTCAGCCTGTCAGGGTACTGTAGTGGAGCTTTCAATACTCACTCTCAATTGGTCCACACTCGTCGTCTGGCGAGAAGGAGGAGGAGAGGACGCTGATTTGATTTCACATGCATTTTGATAGGAGAAAGCTCAAAGCTGTTCCCCTTACACAAACTACACCACGTTATCCAACGAGGTTGTGAATGATAGCCTAACAACATCGTCTCGTCTTAGAATTGGACACGACCCAAGCGTTAAACCAGTTCATTCGGGGGGAAAGTGGAGAAAGTCGAGTCCCCGAAACGAGATGAATAAATGTGAATGAAAAGAAGAGACAGACGCCGACCGAAACGTGTTCCGCGAAGAGTGTCTGGATAAACCTGAACGAGGATCGTTTGAGGGGAGAGAAATTTGTGGAAATAAACATCCAACGGACGGATGGACGCAGTCACTGTTGAAGCTGTTATCAAAGCATAATTCTTGACAGCTGTCGTCCCATTGAAAACAACACTGCCAGGCGTCGGGAATTCCCTTTGTCCCCATGTGCGACGGTTGATGCGCTGCTGAGAAGGTAGGCAAATATTCTATGCAAATTAATTATAATAAATACACTATAATCTATATAACTTAATATTAACTCATCCTGTGTTGTTTATTAGCTTATATCTAAAACGTGCGTTTTCCTATGTTGGCCTCTCCTGTAAAAGCTTCTCAAAACATCCATTAATAATTTAATATAGTTTTAGTTATGACAAATTGATAATGATTTATGAGGTTATTGTTTTTTTAATGGGCTATTGTAGCTGTAGTGTTCAGTTCACTGGATCCCTGTGTCTGGGCCACCAGTCCTTGAGAGAGGGGGGGGGGGGGGGGGGGCTCCACGTACGGGGGTCCTAGCAGGTCACCATCTCTCACAGTCTATTCCAACGGCTAGAAGTAAATCCAATGAGAGAATGTCTAATTATGACTTCAGATCATAGGTTTCACTCTTTGGGTCCACTACTCCACTTACTGTGTTTTGAATTTCCCCTTAGTCTATTTTTTGGAGATAACAGTGTGTCTATGCCGTAGGCCCATAGACAATAGAATTATACATGTAAAATATCATTTCTAACAAAAAACACCTTCTCTTTGGGGTCCTCAGGCAAAAAATATTTTCAAATGGGGATGTGTGGCTTACTGTATCATATTGGGGGTCTTTGACATAACAATGTTTGAGAGACAATATCCCACTCTTTTTATGACATCTAACACTTCTCCCCCTTTCAAGTTTAAAGGCTCATTGTGGTTTGGTTTCTGAGGTATATGCTCAAAGTGGCTTAGGAAAGACAATTATTATGACCAAACTCTTAAGGGTAGGGCTGTAATAGATAAACTTATACCTCCTAGACCCATCTATTAGCCAAATTACAGCAATTTAAAAGGGTGCTGGTGGGACATATATGACCATAAAGGGATCAGAGTGTACCCGCAAGCTGTATCAGCCTTACTTTTGATTTACAATGAATATTGAAGTCAACAGCATACCTGTAAGTTGCACGAATACCACACCGTTCGCCCTCCTGGCCGTTCGCCCCGGGCCTCTATCCGGCGTAATGTTACTTAAAACTTAACTTTAGATAATTGTAGTGGAGTAAAAGTACAATATTAGTGGAGTATAGAAGAAAAAGTATTGCAAATTGGAAATACTCAAGTAAAGTAAAAAAAAGAATACCTCAAAATTGTACTTAAGTACAGTTAAGTACAGTGCACTGCAGACCCATCGAGCGGTCAGACCGGCGTGACCGCGTGAGACCAGCGGAAACCGAGAGGGCGAACGGCCGAGAGGGTGAACAGACTTCTTACCAGTTGCACAGCCTTATTCACATCTGCCAAGAAAGTGGCGGTGGTTGATGATGCTCTATTATTTAATTTAGCCAAATCTGTCTGCATTTTATTTAAATAATTGACAATGGACGTTGGGTGTGTACTGTACTGTGTACTTTTCTGGCTTTAATAACAGTGTACAGTGGAGATGTACCGGAAACGGGGAGAGGTGAGATGGGAAGTGACACGCTGCAAAGGTCGTCGGGATCAGGACTCAAACCTGCGACAAAGTGTCTAGAGCCTATACTGTATGTGGTATGCACCTGGACCGCTAGGCCAGGGGGCATGGCACCCCCAGAGTAGCTTTTAAATGCAGTATAATTGGCAGTGTTTTATTTTATTTTATATAAAAGGCGGTAAGACATACAGCTCGCCAGACTGAATTTAACCAAGGGCTGTTGTGGCTCTAGTCACACTATCCTGTCATCCACTGTCTGGCATTGAATGAAGCTCAGCATAATGGGGATTTCCTCTTGGGTGATGATCAAAGATCCAACCCAGGCCCAGCGGGGGTCCCGCTGTGTAAATGACACCCTTAACAAAAACACAACGGCCATCTAATATGTGAGGGTGGACTGGCAGGCGTTTGTTTCCCTGCTGCCTCTCTCACCTGTCAATCTTCAACATCCATCTCCATTCTACTGGCTCAATCGCTGCTGTCGTGTCATTATGTTCTCTCCTCCTGCCGCTCTTTATGTCTACGGCTCTTCACAGAGCCGAGCTGTCTTTTGCTGTTCTAGTGTTTATTCCCACGTGCACTTCTCCTCAAATAACCACCATGTCATTATTCATCTCTTGTCTCCTCCTCTATCCTTTCCATCATTCTCGTGCGCCCCTACAGAGGATGATGTAACAGTGACTCCTACCCTTCTCTCATTCTACCCCAAACTTGGCGTTCATTGATCTGTTGGCTTACAGTCCATGTCTGAAAGTGGAATCCCATTGATCTGGGAGCAAGTGACAGTCTTTTAGTGACCTCCACTATAGTATATTCAATGTCCACATTACATGAGCAATTACCTCTACTCTAATTCCTATAATGGACTGTCTTGTACTGTTTACAAATATTTAATCGGTTGCAGTGCTGCAATCAGATACTCTACCCTGTTTTGAAATTTAATTTGAGTACTCTCTGTGACATGGGTAAATTAATTCTGATTGCATTCATCTGTGTGTGTGTGTGTGTGTGTGTGTGTGTGTGTGTGTGTGTGTGTGTGTGTGTGTGTGTGTGTGTGTGTGTGTGTGTGTGTGTGTGTGTGTGTGTGTGTGTGTGTGTGTGTGTGTGTGTGTGTGTGTGTGTGTGTGTGTGTGTGTGTGTGTGTGTGGCATTTGTGGGTGATTGTGTGCACTGTTTAACCACTTAGGGCCATACTGTGTCATACAACAAATAGTGGGGAAAGAAATCTACAAACTGTCCTGCAATTGTACATTCAGTCATTTCTCTTTCAGGACACGTGCAAGGCAATTAAGCATCTTGGAATCATCCAATGAGAGCATTACGTGGCATACATGTGGTACAGAACATGCTCTATTCAGCTCTGTACTCTCCTGTCATTAGCATCAATGTTCCACACGGTGTGAATATTATGCTGTCACTCCTCAATTTCAGCCTGTGGCTTTAGTTTGGAAACAGATGTCACATGAGAGGGAATTGTAATGGCGGTGGTGTGGTAATCATCTCTTCTACCACTTTTTCTAGTCACATGTTCTGGAAATAGATACTGGATTCTGATTGGTTTAAAACAGTGGTAAATAGGCTTACTTATGATTTGCTCCCTGCACGGTATTAGATGGAATAATAAGTCATGCATTTTTGTCAGCGTTTTTGAGTCCTATGTCTTTAAACTTACGACTAGAAACACTCTTGCATGCTGACGGTTGTAGAAATTTGGAGGGAAAAATATGTGATCTTCTTCCATGCACGTTGCCTTTCACTAGTGCCACAGAGTTTAATTTGCCCAATTATGGTGTAGAGGACCCCTTAGCTGTGAGAGAGACAAAGCAGGGACCCCCACTAACTACATATTGTATAACATTGCTAAGGTTCCTTAACTCCGAGGACCCCCTAGTTGAAGACCCTTTAGAGTAAATTTAGATGTGGTCAAAAATTGACACAATGCCATAAAACAGTGCATGTTTCTTTTTAATCTATATACAGATAGAGGAATTAGAAGAGGAGAAAAGCACAGAATTGGTCTTGAGAAAATGGTTATTCTCCATGCTAGTTGCGCCTCCGTCCTCCGCCTACCAGTATTTCCCCTATAGGATGAAATTATAGCAGTGGTGCAGAATATACAATTTTCCCCATCAAAATAAGAAGTAGGTGTCTTAGAGATTGACAGGTATCACAGAGTCACAATGGCCCTGTGGAACGCCTCCAGACAAAACGATGTTAGAATCTTTTTGCTTACACTCTGTATGGGTAATACAGAGGCTTCTATCTTTTTGTGTGCAAGATCATTGATCATGATTATGTTTATTGTAATGTTAAGCTTAAAGCTGTACTGTGGAAGCTGCTCAACTAGTGGTCAGTAGCGGTATTGCTTTTTTCGGCCGTTTTTCGCCGCGGACCACCGGAACGGGGGTCCGCGAACCACCGCGGCCGCCGTGACCGCCGCGACCACCTCCGCCTCGCCGATACAAATCCATAGAGCCGTCTCCCATCATTTTTAGACCAGGATTGAGGGAGTAGCATGCAAGATTGCTTCACCAATGTAAACACAGTTGTGAGGGAAGCTATTTTCTGAAGAGACAGCAAGACTCGCTGTGATTGGCCGGTGGTGTATGATCGGCGCTGTGATTGGCCGGTAGTGTATCATGTGGGAGATGACATCATTTTGCCGGGAAATACAGCCCCTGTCACAGCTATGTAGAAAACATATAAAGAAAAGGCTTTTGGGGCTGAAATTAACGGAGTGGGTGTTCTAAAACTTTAGCAATTTAATAGTTAGGACAATTTTAAGATTTGTTTTATTAAAAAAGTTACATAGTATAACTTTAATTTGTAGTTCGACAACACTGTGCGCAACATTGATGCTTTCTTGACAAAACGAACAAATCTCTAGCTAAGGTAGTCACACCTTGCATTGTGACGTGATGATGGCTTATAGATTTGTCCTTTTGTGAGGCGTTGCAGTCAAGTGAAGTTGCCTGGACAATCTTTTTGTATCTTCAGCAAATGATAATACTTCAATCTTGACATCTATCCAGTGCCTGTTGTAACTTGGTTTAATATGCTGAGATGGTCAGGTAAGCGCAAAGTTAATTGACCTGAATATAAAGCGAGCCATTCTTTAAATAGACGGAACCCTATCTAGTGAGAGAGAGAATGCCTCATACGACTCATAGACTTTGGATGTAAACGAAAAATATTCACATCATATATAAACATTTACTGCCAATTTGCCAAAACCAACTTACAGTTGATTTGGAATTTGTTTGTGTGCTCATAGATAATAAGGACAAGAAATGCTGACATAACATGAACTTGCCGCAAGGTCAAAGCGTGTCTCGTAACTTTTTCAAGGATCCGGACAGAGTCGTCCTCTAATCCCTTTATAAGTGTGCGATGAAGCGTCTCTCTACTGATAGTGGAAGACATGAAGACGGAGCCTTCAGGTCATTGTTACAATAGTAATTTACATACATATTCAGCAGCGGAGCAGAACCGATGTTGAATGTATAATAGGGAAACTGCTTACTCATATAGTGACATAATTCAAAGATTAAAAAAATAACAGCATTGCAGAACCAGTGCAACTACTTTAGGGTGGTCCTTGATACTGGGATGGTGTCATAATGTGTTTTCAAAGCATATGTTTGTTAGCGCTGGTATTTCTATAATCCAAGCCCATTCAATGAATCTACATTTCCCACAACTGACTATCAGTAGGCAGAGCTATTTTATCCTCGGACTACTATCTTACCCTAAAGGTGTCTCCACACCAAACAGCCTACAGGAGTCTCCTTCTGGCTGTACACAGACTGCAAAGAACTGCAAAGAACTGCAAAAAACTAAGCACTTATTTATTTTTTCAGACGACGCCGACTGTAGTTACTGTATGGCAGTGGTGCCAGGTCTGCTCGTTATAAGCAACATTGATCCTGTTTTCCTATAATGTTGCTAGCTGTGGGTTGCTTTTGTTTGGGCTTGTTTCTGAAGTGTATTTGCTTATTTGGCCTTGCTTTCAACATTAGTTTATAAAATATCTAATGTAATAGAGCTCAGAGGTGAAACTGGTCGCTGCTTTTGGGCTTATTTTCATAGACCTGGTCGCTTATTTCACTCTCAGAATCTGGCAACCGGGCCCGGAGGCACTCTGTGTTCTCCGTGCAGAGGAGAGAGAAAAAAAAAACAACAACAACACGGGCAGCTGCTGCACTATTACTAGCCTACTACTACTAGCTTTGCTTTGGATCAGATTGGAATAGGAACTGAGAGTTGAGATTGAGAATATGGTATTTAGTAAAAATATGCGACGGGAAAATGTCTCTGGCTTATTTTGGCTTGGTTTTGCATAGTAGCAAACTAGCAAACTATTCTACAACTCCCTCAATCTTACCGACGGCCAGGGGCGACTGAACAAAACTGAGCAAGTCCAGTTTTCCAGTTTTCGGTCGATAACGTTCCCGACCCGCTGCCGAAAACCTGACGATGAGCTCCCGTTCGGCAACAGACGCTATCCGCCGCCTTCCGCCGCCGATTCGCGGCCGAATCGGTTTGGTTAAAAGTGCCCTTAAGTGATACAACTTCCATATCTTCCCCAGCAACCTTGTTAAGATTCTATTCAGATAGGACAATGTTGCAGTATAGTCTACTCAAGAGAGAATCAGAAAGGGAAAGAAATTGCACCTTGAATTAAAGTTGTGCTATGGATTATAATTTGCCCATGTTGTGAGCTTTTCCACATGCACTGGAAGTCCATTCCCCTGTGGAATAGGGCTGTCTTCGACTCAGGATTTATCAAGTCGATTCGAGTCGCGGGGGTTAATCCGACGCGTCGACGAATCGTTTGTGTAAAAAAAAAAAAAAAAAAAGTTGTGCTTTAATGACTGGAGAGGAGGCGCGACCGCGACGCATTGATAGAGTACCGGTACAACAGCTGTTGTAAACCACTATGATTGGTGGATTCTCTGCTTTGAAAACTGCCTGGTTGTAATGATTGTATGCCTCTCCAAGGCTAAAGGAACAGGGCTAAAGCGCTAGCATGCTAACGATTTAGCCCTGTTCCTTCAGGAGGAAAAACAACACCAAAGTAGGCTAAAGGTAACAATAATGTAACATCACTGCGTCAGTGCGTCGATGCAGAGCGGCACACGGCAGCATCACAAATACAATGCAAGCAAATTGTCATAATCTAAAACTTTTTAAGAAGTCCTCTACTCCACCACAGTCCTCTGCCTTAGACCACCACCACAGAGCCACACTCAGCGAGTCAGCAGCAGTGAGTGAAAGTGAAAGCGCATCGCGCTGCTTCGTCAGCTTTAACAAGTAGAATAACAACAAGTCAACGCATTTCCTTTCAAAGCGGTTAACTTCAAAATAAGAGCACCTTGTTATATGATCAAGGCAACTTTCAAGTCACGTGAACTGGTTTTATTTTTAAGTCTAGTTGCAAGCAGTAATAATAATAATAATGAATCGCATTTTTATAGCGCTTTTCCAAGTGCTCAAAGCGCTTTACAATGTTTCATTCATTCATACATTGGGAATGTACAGTAGGAAGTATGGACTAAATAGGAAGAACATGACCGCACCGGTGTGATAAAAAATCACACTCGTGTGAACTGAGCGGTGGTGTGTGTGTGTGTGTGTGTGTGTGTGTGTGTGTGTGTGTGTGTGTGTGTGTGTGTGTGTGTGTGTGTGTGTGTGTGTGTGTGTGTGTGTGTGTGTGTGTGTGTGTGTGTGTGTGTGTGTGTGTGTGTGTGTGTGTGTGTGTGTGTGTGTGTGTGTGTGTGTGTGCAACAGCGCCCCTCCCTTAACATGTGTGGTCAGAAAAGGTTACTGCAGGCTACAGACCCGGAGACAGACAGACAGACATACAGACAGACAGACAGACCCACACACACGGCCACGTATAGGAGCGTTGTGACCACCGCTCAAAAATAATATATTTTTGACGGCTCGACTCAAACAATTGGCGTCGATTCCGGGGGCTTAAAACGACGCGTCGATTCGTCGAATTTTTGAAGACACCCCTACTGTGGAAACAATGAGTTGACCTGTCACGTCTGGAAAAAGTCAATCCATCAGTTTCAGGGGAGAGGGGAGACCCTTAACGGTGATTACTGACTGACTGGTGTGCTGGAGAAGGCATGTGATCTCACACTATGATGGATGGAGGCATAGGAACAGACAGACACCTTACCTTACCTTATTTTCACACATAATGTGTCATGACACAGTGTACCAGTACCCTTATACTGCTGTATACACATGTTGCACAAATTACTTGAAGAGGGTAAGAGCTAGGCAAAAGCGAAAGGCTTAGTTGCTTAACATTTTCTTGAAATTGAAATTGCTTTGTGGGATGATACATGGCAGTGAATCAGCACTCCTGTTTCCAACAGTGTCCAATCTATATTTTTGTGTTGCAGCTAAAATGTACTTCTGTGTCAAAGTCTGGCTGTTGTTGATCCATGAACTGAATACCCTCAAGCAGGGTTTCCTGCAGGAAAAAGTCTTGACCAGGGGGGGATCTCGCGCCCGCGCAAAGCGCGGGCGCCGAATTTTTGAGCGGTGGTCACAACGCTCCTATACGTGGCCGTGTGTGTGGGTCTGTCTGTCTGTCTGTCTGTTTGTCTGTTTGTCTGTCTGTCTGTCTGTCTGTCTCCGGGTATGTAGCCTGCAGTAACCTTTTCTGACCACACAGGGGCGCTGTTGTTCAGGATAGGCCAGGCATAGGCCAGGCACACTCACACACAAACACACACAGGGGGCACACACACACACACACACACACACACACACACACACACACACACACACACACACACACACACAGGGGGCACACACACACACACACACACACACACACACACACACACACACACACACACACACACACACACACCACCGCTCAGTTCACACGAGTGTGATTTTATATTCCTGTCTGTGTCTATCTCTGTTAAAGACTTACCAAGCACGCACCTCCAGATATCCATGATTACTAAAAATATATATTTGACTGTCTGTTAAAGGTCAAATACTTTTTTCAGTCATGCTGATATTTCGCATACAGTACAGTTTGTTTTGTGCCTCATCCTGCATGCAGTTGCCTGGTTAATGCTTATACTGTGCGTAGTTAGAGTTGATTGCTCTGTGAGTCTGTCTGTCTGTCTCTGTCTGTGAGCAGACTTTTGGTCCCTCCATTTGCATTGAGCTTTTAGATCTGCTATTTTCACTATTATTATTATTATTAATTTTCATATAAATAGAAAATGAGTTAATAACTTGAATCTACTGAGAATCCGTAATTTTGCCTGTGAGTTTTAAGGCCTGTCCACACCAATGCAACTCCTTTGCAACTGCCATTTGGGATAATGGTTGATAGGAGGTGCATTGTTGTGGACTGGCCTTCACGGTTCAGCTTACAGATAATAGGCCAAGTCAAGCCCGTATCAGAGTGTACGGTGGAGACCTATCCACCGCAAATTTGAGGTGGAAAGCTTTCCACCTCAAGTCAGAAAATAAGTGCAGGCCATCATAGTCACGGCCCACGGTGAAGTCCTTTACCCCGTCTAGACCGGTTCAGGTCGACCAATCAGTGAACGGGGTGTAGAGCCTGTCTGATAGTAAAAACAGAGAGATGTGTTGGAACTCGCGGTGGAAAGCTTTACACCGTGAGGAATGATGTAACGTTGTAGTTTCATGACTCAAAAAGACTCGAAAAGACTACACCGCGGTGTAAAGCCTTCCACCGCGGACCCGACTACACCCAAAAAACTGATTCAACCCCCCTATAAATGTGACACATATAAATTATGTTTGCTTTATTTAATTACTTCACTTCAAGGCATAAGCATATACATTTAATTGATATAACTCAAATATTATTAATAGTGCCAGATGTGATACATTTACATTATGTTGGCTTTATTTAAATGTATTTAATTATAATATATGCAAATGTATTGAATTGATGTAACTGAACAAATATTAATCGTGCTTACCTTAAATATATACATTTACAATATATGCATTTTTATTAAATTGTTCCAACTCAAATGTAATTAATAGTGCTTATACAAAATCTATTCATTTAACATTATGCATTTATATTACATTCATGTAACTCAAATCTTAGTAATGGAATTTAAAAACACATTGAAAATGAGTTCCAATGAAAACTCCCAGAGTCCCATAAACCACGCCTCTCACCAATTTTATTGAGTCGTTTTTAAGGCTGAAATCATTCTGAGAATATTGTTTGAATCCAACTCAATTTTATTAAGTACATTTTACAGATCTGAGAAGTGACTCCAGCCCTTTCCCTTGATTGGTCAAATAAGTTGGTCACATGTTATGCAAAGCATGCTGGGAACAGCATTTTTCTAGGTTTTCAGGGAAATGTTTAAGCTTTCGGGAGCTAAAAATGCTAAATGTATCATATCAATGTGTCTGCCTTGGCAAGATGACTGTCATATGTCAGAATTTGATTTGTCAGTATTTGAGCCTAAACCCTAACCCTAACTGCTAGGCTGCTAGTTTAAGCTTGAGCTCCCTCCCCATGCTAGGCTAAAAGAGAAGAACTCATGGTAACTTTGAGGTTATTGCGTTGGTTTTCTCTTAAATGTTCTGATTATTCAATAATCACTGCTATTGCATATATCCATTATGCTGATATTGTAAAACTTGAAACAAATCATCCAGAAGAAAACCTGAAACCGAACTCTTCTTATGTAAATGTAAAAGTATTTTATTTATCTTAGCTTAATTCCATAAAAATGAGTTGAACCAACACATTTACGTTAACATTTGTTTGAGTTGGACAAACGTAAATTAATTAAGTTCATATAATTAACTTGGCTTAAGTTAATGAAAATGAGTTGGACTAATTGAACAACATGCATTGCATTGAATGTAGATTTGACTTGGGACTACATATATCCCATATATAAATTTACTCATATAAAATGGGTGGAAAAGTTTCACACATTTAAAATGTGTTCAACTGAGAGATTATTTTTTTGGGTGTATGATACGGGCATTAGCCACACCATTTGGCCAATAATCAGTAATATGTATTTCTTTTATCTTGAGTAGTAGGTGAGATTTCCAAACTATCTGCTAATTTTGGGAACTGAGCTGACTCTTAGACTTTTGGGAAGAAGAAGAAGAATTAATACAATACAATGATGAAGTCCTTCCTTGGTAATGAAGTTCTTGGTAAGATTAAAATTAAAATTTGTACATTTTTTTGTATAGCAAAGCCCTGCTGCATCATACAAGCGGTGCAAGGCGTTGTGTGCTTGTAGATCGGCTATTTTACTATTTTAAATAATTTAAAAAAAGATAAATACAAAAGGAACGGTTTTGGACATACAAGGTTTCCACCCGACTTGATGTTTTGATATAGGACAGTAGACTGACAGAAACGGGGAGAGAGAGATGGGGAGTGAGTCGAGTGACACGCAGCAAAGGTCGTCGTGATCTGGACTCGAACCCACAACACGCTGTCAAGGCATCAGAGCCTGTGGTATGCACCTGGACCGGTAGGCCAGCGGGTGCCCCAAACAAGTTTTGTTAAGTGCACATAGTGGTTAAAGCATGTCCATGTGTCTAATATAAAGAACGGTTAATCTAAATGTCACGGCTTTTACAGAAATCTAGATGACAACTGAGCGACGAGAGCATATGCTTTGTTTCTTGGACAACTAAAGTGCAACAATCAGGAATGTGTCTGGACTGTTATTATGGAGGTGCACAGGATGGTTTCTTGTCTTCTTGCCCTAGGGCTGTCACGATTATGACATTTTACATGACGATTAATTGTCACTCAAATAATTGCGATTAACGATTTAATTGTGTTTTTGTCGTTGACAATTACATTTCTGTTTGGCTTTTAGGCTTTGAAGTTGCACAAAATAGCGATGCGATGCGTTGTGAGCTTGTAGATCTGCTATTTCCACTATTTTATACTTAAAGGGGTACTGTCACCTAAAGGGCTCAAGGGGCAAATTACACTGTGACATGAGCTTCTCTGAAAACGGTCTGAAACAGTCTGAAGCTCATGTCACAGTGTAATCTGCCCCTCGCCCCCCAACAACAGCTGACCAGTACAGTAAGTAGTCTAAGTACAGTCAATTAATTTGATTGGCTTATAATTGTGCATTCCCACAATGACATCATAAACATATAAACTTTATTTTAAGATGACTTCTTAAAGTGACAGTACCCCTTTAAAAAAATATGAACACTTTTCAACATGGAAACGATTATGACGATTATGAAAGATTAATCACAATTATGTCAAATAATTGCGATTAGACGATTATATAATAATTGTGACAGCCCTACCCCTCCCTTCTGCAATCCCTCTCTTGTTCACACTTTCTCAATCACTCTTTCTCTGTCCCTCTCACACACACGCACGCACGCACGCACGCACGCACGCACACACACACACACACACACACACACACACACACACACACACACACACACACACACACACACACACACACACACACACACACACACACACACACACACACCTTTTTCTTCTGCTCTTTGTGCTGATCCAACTAATACATCCATTACGTTTGGCTTTAGAGCCACAGGCATTAGCTTTATGTGTTAGTATCGACCATACGGGTGAAAGCCCACTTAAACTCCCCAGTGATGACAATCCTATGATGGCTGAACATGCCACACAGCTGAATAGATGGGGATCTAACTGTGAAGAATGAAGGTTTCTAGTAAAGCTATGGATGAGGGCAAGGGAGGAATACCTGGGGCAGTTTAAAGTGTCTCCCCTGATTAACTATATATTCGAGGTCCCAACCACAGCCAGCATTGTAATCTATTTAACAAAAGTGAATTACATTAAATAGGATATTAAAGTGCTTGAAGCTACAGGTCTTCCACTTTGGTGTAAAGGTACAAACAAATAGGTTCTGGCCTGGGTGACAGTTGGTGTTGTCCACAGCTTGCAACATTGTTCATTCTGATCTGACTCACCCTGTGTTGTCATTTCACTCTTCTGCCTTTCTTGTAACTCTAATGCTAAACAAAATGAAGCAGGAATGCCACAGAAACAAGGCAATGCAGAGTATGCATATAGTTGAGCCACCTGCTTTATCACCTTTATGGTAGTGTGCTTCACCTCAAGTTTGTTTCACCCTCTGGACACATTTGTGGACAGTGATATACAGAGGAACAGACAATTATCGCAATATGTTTGCAAACAAATGTGTTTAATACATGACTTGGTTGTCACGGTCTGTCTATTTCACTAGACTCTGTTTCTTCACTCGGCCGCTCCACATTCCATGTCACCTCAATCTCCCATCTGGAGTTAAATTATTTCTCACTTGCACAAGAGGGTACACACCTTGATGTTCTTTTGTTATTTGACATTTTACCCCATTCTTCTATTTTTTATGATTATCTGTGCAAGTGCAATTCATGGGAGTGTGTAGAGAAAATAATTCCACCCTCTCTTTAGCTTTTAAACTTGTGATGATGTGACGACAATAACATTTATTATTATTATTTTTTTCTTATCTTTTTTCACAAACGGCAATAATAAATATATAAGGGTTATAATAAATAATAAATAAAATGCTGTGTTTTCCTGTGTCTCTGGTTGTGTATTTCCCTCGCAGAGCTTGAATTGACAGTGACAAATGGTTGTAAATGATGAGATTATATTTTGTAATTAAGCTGCTGTGCATAAGAAGGAAATTGATTGGTCGCCTGGTAAGTGACAGCATAAATTGAAATGGTATGAAGTCACATGGTATCGTTTGAAGATGTCAAGTTAAGACAAATTGTAAGTGGTTTACATAGCCACAACTGTCAGGGCTTGTCTGTATGCAAAAAGGATGGCGCTTGGAGCCTGGAATTGGAGGAAAGAGGAAACCAGTTGTCATTTTTACCGTGTGTCCTTCTGAACTAACCTTTCTGTTAGTGTAGTGATAATGACTTCTCTCCTATCTGGAGATGAGAGGCTGACATTCTCTGCAATCACGAATCCCAAGGTGAAAACGTTACATCAGCGATTTCACAATTATGGAAAGTTATCTGTGATTTGCCTTTGGAAGACATTCTGAATATCAAGAGCAGAGACTAGATATAAATCTGTCTGAGCTCTTGCAAATACTGTACTTCAGTGTGATATGCTTCCAAACATTTATTTACCTCGACGTGCATGGCTAATATAACATCTTAAAGCTTCCCTACCAATTCACCCATACCAACCAACCAGCTCAGTGGCTGCCCCGAGATTGGGAGGTCGGGTTCAATCCGTGGCCGGGTCATACCAAAGACTATAAAAATGGTCCCCAATGCCTCCCTGCTTGTCACTCAGCATCAAGGCTTGGATTGGGGCTAAGTCCCTGTGACATACTAAAGTGATGTCCAGGGGGTGTAGTACATCATAGGTGATATCTTCTGTCACTACATGTACTCCTACGGGGCCACCTCTCAGCAGGGAGTGTTGGGCTGGACGAATAGGACGAAGGCTCTACTAAATGCTGACTGGAAGATAAAGGGCACTGTGTGTAGAGCTATCTGCTAAGAAGTTGTTAGTTGTTGAAATATAGCCTTTTCAATTATTTTACTTAGAAACGTGAGGTTTGATATGTGACGTGTCTAGGTTATTCTTTTTTAAGATGGCAGCAGGGTCTGAGGGAAGCAACCTGATTGAAGTGTTGTGTTGACAATATATAGTAAATCTGAGGCCATGCAATTTACACTTTTGAATAGGCCAGTTGGCAGAATATCACGGCAACAGATAATGTATTGTGACTTCATGTCTGCCAAGTTTTCATGATTGATCAGATAAAATGTTGTCATGGTATTTTAATTAGTTTGAAGTGAACACTTCACTACCCCATATAGAGACGTTGACAATAACCGCTTGTCGTTTTATTTTAAATAATATAACACTGGGCTTTATTCTTTGTCTTTCATCAGGAAAAGCTATATCAAAGGCACCACAAAGAGAAAATCAGAACTTTACATTGTGTTTTACATTGTTGATAAAAAGCAAACATGCCATAGCTTACTGGAATTAATTTCTTTTTTTTTCTTTCTTTTTTTTTACATGCTAGTAGGTGTAGCAGGTTAAAGTAAATACTGTACCCTTTTATCTGGAAGAAAAGCCTCTTATGCACCGCCTTAAGCACATTAACAGATATCAGTCAAAGCGTTACACCTCCCCCTGCATAATATGAAAACTATTTATTGGAGCTGACAGCTTATGTTAAATCTGCCAAGAAAGAATATGCCCTTATAATTACGCTTCGACAGATGCGACGTTCATGATTGAATAATGCCGTCTGTTTATACTGTTATAATTTGTGGCACAGGGTTTGTGTCAAGGACGTCTTCCATACATCAGGCAGGAGGAATCTTAGCCAATCAATATTCTCATCCTGCGGGATGTTGTAATGCGAATGTCTGTATAATCAATCTCACAGTGGACCACCACGACTAATGACAGACAGTATACAGCAGCTGATTAACACTTTCAATTGAAAAGTTCAGCCTACTGTACACAGTACTGTATGTGTGCATGAGTGTGGGAGATGGAGTACTATTTATGTCTTAGTGTGCAACTTGTGTCTTAGTGAGCAAATTGTATCAATTGTATTGTATACCATTACATACTATACTATTTGTGTGTCACTGCTGAGCGACAATGAAATCACGCACAAAGGTTATTTATTTGGGCTGCATTCTCGTTAAAAGACCTCTCTGGTAAAAGAATTACACCCAAAGTTATCACAAAAGAGGTGCCCATGGAGCTGACTACTTCTCCAGAGTGGGAGACGCTAATGGGAATAACACCAGAGGGTGTTCCCTCTAAATTCGACACAAACATGGGGACATTTTTATTCTATTATGCTCCCACCAAAATACGGAATGCCCTACCAACAACAGCCACAAAACTAGATTCACCAACCAAATTCAAATCTGACCTAAAATCACCCTGTGTCCTCAAAATAAATTTGACTATAGGATAAATTGATACCTTACTAGCTTGTCCCCAGAGATCAAACAACGCATGCCCTCATCGAGTTCCACCGAAGGTGAGTGGCCTCCTCTGCCCCTCCCCCTTTGTATTTATATTATTGTTTTAGGGTCGTTATTGATATTTAATGTATTGTTGCTCAAGTTTACTATGAAAACTGGCACATCTTGTCCGCGAATCTCTGTACACTGTGGTTCCATGGGTTTGTCTTGCGGTTCTATGGGTTTGTCTGTGGTTCTATGGGTTTGTGGCTCTGACAACATGCTCTGATGTCACTGTGATGTCAGGGGAACCACTCTTAACAGAATGGGTTTGCTGCTCTGACATCACGCTCTGGGTTGATGTCCCTTTTATGCCCATATATAGAGATCGCTGATGTCATCACGAGTCACACTTGCAAATGAATTACGTCCATGTCCGTTTTAATCGCAATTATTACGAAAAAAAGACATGGAGTCTAATAATAAGTGGCCTCCCTGACAAACTTTAACTATCGATAATAAATTACTACAGTATAAGTGTGACGTTTTTGACCGGGTACAAATCTCACTTTGAAGCTGCTCTATACAGGCTGGCTGTTTTGAAGCTGCTCTATACAGGCTGGCTGTGCTTGTGGGCATGTTGACTAATGTGGTGATGGTCTACGTCTACCTTTGGCCATTTGGAAATAGCATTCTGTAGAAATATTTCACCTATTTGCAAGGGCCTTGCAAGAACAGTGACCAAGAGATTAAATGATTAAATGTTTTACCTGCATGCATTACTATGATCCTGCTTTCTTCGTGGATTTCAAGAAAAGACAAATAAGTAGTGTAGTATTGGACTTGAATTCTTGAGTGTTTTGACCTGGTAGCTCAGACATCAATAGATATAGACAGACATCACACAGACAAACCTTGTTTGAGATGTAAATAAGAAGTTGCACATCAACAATGGGTTTTCTCAGTGGAGTGCTACATCCACAATCCAGTATACATATAAAAAAATAGGAACTGAAAGAAATCTATGGAGGACAAAGTATTCAGATTTCCACTTTTTTTATTGACACACAGCAATAAACGAACACTTTTGCAAATCGGCTCAGAGCCTTCATCCGAGCATTGTTTGAGACGTCTTGGACACAGTGTAAAAAGGATTGAGTGGGCACGTTGTGAACTTGTGACTTGTTCCTCACATAATCAAAATTATCCTTTACTTCCTCCATGCTAGGGTTGTTCAGCAAGTCATTACTTATTTCTCTTCCAACGTCTCCCTCCTTTCCCATTTTCTTTGATATTCTCTCTGTTTTTAATATAAAAGGAGTCAGGTGGTGGACTGGTGGTATAAATTGGCTTCTGTTCTGTTCTGTTCTTTGCGAGAGTACCCTTCTCCTTCCCTCTAATTGTCTCCATCAGTCTGGGAATAAACTGGCATTTAGAACGAGAATAAAAGAGACAAGATGGGCCAATCACATGTTTTTTATTGGATTTCCTGAAATAGAGCTGTACTTCAGTAAAATCCAGATTTGAATTATTTTATTTTATTTAATATTTTGGCTATTAAAAAATAGCAGATATACAAACTTATAATGCGCGTCACATGACAATTTGTGACAAATCTCATACAGTTTTTATAAAAGATTTTACTCACATCTTTGTTTTGGGGATTCCCTGGAACAAAAATATTTTGAGATAGGGGTCCATGGCCAAATACATATTATTCTGGGGGTCCTCCTTGACATGAAAAGGTTTGAGCGCCGCAGCAGGGAGTGCAGTGCACGGCCTCGACCCGACCCGATACGCGATTTTCTGGAACCGGCGCGAAAGGTTCGGATTCTCCGTATGCGCTGATGTCCGCTAGGCAATAACCGAACAACGGGTATGATGGGTATTGCCTAACAACCGGAGGGGCATCATTCCCAACGGGTGACAAAGCAAGCAGACTGCGTATTATTGCTCAAGATGAAGACAGACAGAGACAGAGATATCCCTGGGCATAAAATGGACGCAGACAGAAATATATCTCCATATATGGGCATAAATGGACACAGGCAAACAGATAAATGGGGTTTGCGTTAAAGGGTGGGGCATTCATTCCCTAGTTACATCGTTCCCAAGTAGGCCGGTACCCGACAAGACGATTGGCTGCCCGAAGGGCAGTGATCTCCATATATGGGCATGATATCTCCATATATGGGCATAAATGGACACGGGCAAACAGATGGTCAAAATGGGTCCTATGACAACAGTTATAATGAGGTTTGCATTAAAGGGTGGGGCATTCATTCCCTATTTACATCGTTCCCGAGTAGGCCGGAAACCGACTAGACGCTTGGCCGCCCGAAGGGCAGAGATCTCCATATATGGGCATAAAAGGGACACAGACAGACAGATACAGAGATCTCCATATATGGGCATAACATGCACGCAGACAGACAGATATCTCCATATATGGGCTTAAATGGACACAGGCAAACAGATGGTCAAAACAGGTCGTATGACAACAGGTATAATGGGGTTTGCATTAAAGGGTGGGGCATTCATTCCCTATTTACATCCGCCCGTCTGGAATTTACCGCCCGTCAGGCAGATACAAGGTTATGAGCATAAAATGGACGCAGATAGACAGATATCTCCATATATGGGCATAAATGGACACAGGCAAACAGATGGTCAAAAGGGTCCTATGACAACAGGTATAATGAGGTTTGCATTAAAGGGCGGGGCTTCCATTCCCTATTTACATCGTTCCCGAGTTGGCCAGGTTTCCGACCAGACGCTCGGGCGGCCGAGCTTCTAGTAATTATAATAATGGTGATAGCAGCAACAACACTAGTACATCTGAACTGTCGCTGGGGTTTGCGCCAACAACAGAGCCCCCCCCCCCCAAGGCCTTCGGCTTGGTACCCTAGACATAATTTGGCCCTTGGGGAAAACTAATTGTGGAACCCTGACATACAGTATACATTTATGTGTTTTGAGGGAAGAGAGTGGGCTCATAAGAAACTCTCAAGGGCAGGTTCCCATCTTTCATTCTCTGTGAAGAGAATAATGAAACCCTTGAGACAGAACTGAAGGGTTGGCTGTCTAAAGCTTGAGTGTGATCATTGATGTAGATCAGTGTTTCTCAACCTCTGGCAAGGCATTTGTGACTTGTGTGTTTTTACCCTTCAGGATGGGAACCCCTTTTTGGGTTCTTGTTGTACAGTAGCAGCATAATGTTTTTCAGAAAACGTAGGTCATAATTTAGAAGGCGTTTTTAGAATCGGCCTCCATCCTAAATGGGTTAATACCAGTAAGACTCCCTAATCGGGAGATAAGCGACCGTTGGTCGCTTATCTCCACAAATAGGCCAAAAGTTTGTTTTACCAATTATCAAGACATACGGGCAGTTGACAGTTTGCCATGGTTACTCATTGAAGTTGAATCTCCATATATGGAGATAACCTACGCATCACACTAAGTCTGACCTCACCAGCCCATATTTGGGCATGCGCAACTTATGTCTCCATATATGGAGATATGATGACATCACACAGTCCTCAGCCGATGATGTGGCGTGATGTCATACAATACACAAACGAGCCCTACAGTATAAAGGGGCAATTCTTGCCAGGAAAGAAGCATTTCTTCGACTCAGACCTTATCGCCAGGGTTGGCTTATAGCAGCTGTCGGTAGGACCATATATGGATTCTGTTAGTGTGGATCTCCTAACAGGGCATCATCTGGGATACAATCCCTTTTATGCCCATATATGGAGATCCCTAACAGAATCCCTTTCATGCCCATATATGGAGATCCCTAACAGAATCCCTTTTATGCCCATATATGGAGATCCCTAACAGCATCCCTTTTATGCCCATATATGGAGATCACTAACAGCTAACAGAATCCCTTTTATGCCCATATATGGAGATCCCTAACAGAATCCCTTTTATGCCCATATATGGAGATCCCTAACAGAATACCTTTTATGCCCATATATGGAGATCCCTAACAGAATCCCTTTTATGCCCATATATGGAGATCCCTAACAGAATCCCTTTTATGCCCATATATGGAGATCCCTAACATAATCCCTTGTATGCCCATATATGGAGATCCCTAACAGGAGATATGATGACATCACACAGTCCTCAGCCGATGATGTGGCGTGATGTCATACAATACACAAACGAGCCCTACAGTATAAAGGGGCAATTCTTGCCAGGAAAGAAGCATTTCTTCGACTCAGACCTTATCGCCAGGGTTGGCTTATAGCAGCTGTCGGTAGGACCATATATGGATTCTGTTAGTGTGGATCTCCTAACAGGGCATCATCTGGGATACAATCCCTTTTATGCCCATATATGGAGATCCCTAACAGAATCCCTTTCATGCCCATATATGGAGATCCCTAACAGAATCCCTTTTATGCCCATATATGGAGATCCCTAACAGCATCCCTTTTATGCCCATATATGGAGATCACTAACAGCTAACAGAATCCCTTTTATGCCCATATATGGAGATCCCTAACAGAATCCCTTTTATGCCAATATATGGAGATCCCTAACAGAATACCTTTTATGCCCATATATGGAGATCCCTAACAGAATCCCTTTTATGCCCATATATGGAGATCCCTAACAGAATCCCTTTTATGCCCATATATGGAGATCCCTAACATAATCCCTTGTATGCCCATATATGGAGATCCCTAACAGAATCCCTGTTATGCCCATATATGGAGATCCCTAACAGAATCCCTTTTATGCCCATATATTATGGAGAAATCCCTGCTCTGAGTATCTGACATCAGTGTGATGTCACCTGTTTATGCCCATATATGGAGATCCCTGCTCTGCGTATCTGGTTGCTATGGTAAACAGTTGGTTGCTAGAGTAAAAAAACATGGTTGCTATGGTAAACAGTTGGTTGCTAGGGTAAACAGTTGGTTGCTAGGGTAAAACCATGGTTGCTAAGGTGGTTGCTAACGTACACTAACAGACCAGCAACAACAGACTGTTGCCACAGCAACGTACACAAAGGTTTGTGTACACATGTGGTTTGATGTCATACTGATGCGGAGATATGAGCAGGGCAAAGGTGTGACGTGTGACCGACGGACGGACGGACGGACGGACGGCCGGTGGAGGTTTTCATAGTAAACTGCTCCCTGACGGTCGCAATCACCACAATATTGTACAACCCATTTTCACATTACATACCTTTTTTTTTTTTTTTTTTTAAGCAATATGTTTATTCTTTTTTTTTTACAGACATACAAAACAACATAATACAAGACCATACTGGATCACATACAGTACATACCATTTTAAAATGAGCAACAAAGGCATACAAAATGATCAAAACAATTTATTGTCATGAAAGAATTAGAATCTTTGGGGGATTTAAAAAAAATGTTTTAACATTTACTCGTGACCCATAGAAATGTGTCCGCGACCCACACATGGGTCCTGACCCAGTGTTTGGGAGACAGTGTTCTAGAGTAAAACCTCATCTTGTTCAAGTATAAGACCAAATCAACTAAAAGGGGACAACCCTAATTACAAGTAATTGGACGATCATTTTAGCCATAATCTGGGTTAAATCCCCCTTTTTTTACCTGCCACTGTGTAGGCTTACTGTAATTAACTAGTGTTGATCTATAATTTAGACTCCCCTTGCACATGTTTTAACTTGCCCAGAATTAGATCTGTGTCACATTTACGTGTTGGAAAATGAGTCCTTAGAGACAATCTAGGCAGAAACTGCCATATGATGCATAAAATAAATGTAGGCTATTGGTTATTGGCTATTTTATTTTCATTCTGTACAGGTCATGAGCTGTCTTTTTGGCATAATCCTTCCAACAAGATAGATTGCAGGCTGTGTATTTTCATAATAACCCTCCTCTCCCTGGCTTCCATTCAGCATACAGTTTCCAGTGGTGGAAGAAGTACTCAGATATAAAAGTTGCAATACCATAATATAAAAATACTCTGTTACAAGTAAAAGCCCTGTGTTCAAAAGGCTAATTGTCTTGAGTAATATTACAAAAGTATTGTAATCAAAATATACTTCAAGTACCAAAAGTAAAAGTACCAACATTATTTGAAAATAGCTGCTCTCTAGCAGCTCTGCTCGTAACGTGTTGCATCACAAGCGCTGTGAGCTATTGTAATAACTTATATCTGCAAAGCACCAGTAACTAAACTTTTGAAATAATTGTAGTTGAGTAAAAGTACAATATTTGCCTCTTAGATGTAGTGGAGTAGAAGTAAAATGGAAATACTCTATTAAAGTAAAAATACCTAAAAATTATAGTTAAGTACAGTACTTGAATAAATGTACATAGTTTTTACTTTACACCACTGTCAGTTGTACCTAGCTTAGACCAGTGGTTTTCAAACTTTTCAGGCCAGACCACCCCAAAATAATCAAACATATAATTTTCCGAATGTCTGTCTGTCTGTCTGAGTGTCTGTCTGAAACAGCGTTTTTCCTCAGTGGCTGGAGCAATTGATCTGAAATCGCATCACCATTAGCATATGAACACACCTAACATAACTGTGAAGGCCGTTTGTCACTTTCACAAATCATATGCTGTATATTAGCATTTTTATGGTGTATCTACTATCTATTCTGCATCTAGCATGAGGCATATCTATTCTGCATCTAGCATGAGGCAACATGTTTAACCAGGGGTGTGTGTGTGTGTGTGTGTGTGTGTGTGTGTGTGTGTGTGTGTGTGTGTGTGTGTGTGTGTGTGTGTGTGTGTGTGTGTGTGTGTGTGTGTGTGTGTGTGTGTGTGTGTGTGTGTGTGTGTGTGTGTGTGTGTGTGTGTGTGTGTGTGTGTGTGTGTGTGTGTGTGTGTGTGTAGGCGGGTGGGGGGGGTGTTGTCTGGCCCTGTTACAGATGTTGTCCAAAAATCATGCAGATCGGTACACAGTATCTCTGTAGCCATTAAACGAAACGGGTATTTCTTACATTGATGCTCCTACATATTATCATGCAAGCACCAGTTAAAGTTACTTTCCATCCCTCATATACTGTGTGCACAGTGCACACCCCATAACCCACACACTGCACATCATTTCGGAGCTCATATCTTTGAACGGGTAAGGGCTAGTCATATTTGACCTGGGGACACACACTGGCAAGCAATTGCAATTGTAGGAGTAAAGGCATTCATTACATTTAGTTTACTGTAACTCTGTTCCACAGATACATGCTCACAACGCCTCGCTTTGTTAGCTTTTAATAGTCTTAGAGAGCAGTAATGGTCTTATTACATTTTTTCATTTTAGAGGTATTCAAATGTAATTAAAATGCAGACATCCCACATCTCCCGGAAATTAGCGTCTGCTCACCTGCAAGCGTCCATAAATCTCCCACAAATGCCGACCAGGCGACCCTATGATGGATTTCAGGAGAACGGTTTCTATTCACTGCTCAGTGCTCAGATCCGGTCTAGAGCCCGCCTACTGTCCTGAAATGAAATAACAAGGTGGTAAATCAGGTCGAGGTGAGTAAAATGCGAGCTGTGTCAATTGCAGCATTATTTTAACAATATTACAGATATGCCGTTCAGCTTAACCACTTACTTAACTCAGTCGGTGCCATATTTAAAGTGGGATGACCTCTTATATTGCCGGTTCGCCAACAAAGGGTTAAAAAAATAGTGTGCACGCTGGTGCACACATTCGTGCACAGATCATGCACTATGCATGTGCATGCTTTTCACAGCTTTCAAACAAAAAAATCCGCTTGGAAATCCGTTCAGGCATTCAGGAGAAAGGAGCCCTTATGTTTTCTTCAAATGTAAACAAACATGGCTGCCATGTTTGAAAGATGGGGTTGGTATGGGGGTTTCATGCAATTTCGCGATCGCGATCATGCCTAGTACACTGTTGGAGGTCCAAATTTTTTTTTTTCAAAAAAAATTTTTTCAATTTTTTTTTTTTTTTTTTAAATAATTTTTTCTAAAAAGACGTTCAGAAGACGTCTGGCAGGGAGGTCCATAGTGAAAAAGACGTTTTAAAGACGTTTTTATTATAGAAACATCTTTTTTGGCAGGGTATGAGTTAAAGCCCCTATTATATTATTAATGTATCAATATCTAACTAACTAACTAATTATAATAATTGAAATCGAAATTTTTGCCGACTTGGGTCCCCGCCCGGCCGTGCACCCCCCACCCCGCTCGAAAATGATACAAGATGGGCTTCCGTGTCATCTCAGCCTGAGAGGACTTAAGTCAATATTAACACATGCAGTGGAAGCTAGCAAGCAAGTTGCAAGACTGCAGTGTTAATGTTCTGTTCACGAGTTGTATTGCTGCAGGTAGGATGTCTCTGAAATCTCTCATGGAATGGATGAAACATGTACAGGCTGCCATTCAGAAATATCACTTTGGCCTCACCACAATCCAATTTAATCTAATCCAGTCAAAAAGAGGAAACAACGCTGAGCAATTTACGATTCACATCGAAATAGCTTTGCCCTTCCAGGGCAGGTTTTTTATTCTAACCATTTAATAAACACAGAGGGGTTATATAAATGTGCCATGCAAGGCAGCTTTTTAAAGCACCTACACCCCTGGACATCTGTGTGTGCTTTAAAATGGATTAATGCTGCTGGCGGATAAAGAGGATTCAAAGCAGAGAAATTATGTATTGGAAGGAATTAGAGCAAACGTTTTTAATTCCGGAGCAAGTACGTCAAATTGCATTTCTATGTTCTGTAATTCATTATTCAACTTGAGTTATGTATGGCATGCACTACTACAGTACATAGTTTTCTTTCCTCAGCAGACTGAGGAGGAAAAAGGGATTTTAGCTGATGAAATTATTGCATTGCAATTTCACATTAATCTGTGGTACTGAATACTGTATGTATTTGAGGCATGTGAAAAGCAAAGAGTGCATGGTGTGATTAAATATTTCTATAAATATTTCTATACTTTTCCCCTTGGGGGCCCGACCCACAGGTTGAGAACCACTGCTATATAGAGGCTTGAAAATGTCCAATTAACTATGTGATTGAAACAGTGAATTATATTTATCTCTACTAGAACAATATTCACAGCATGGTTGTAGTAACCACAACAAGATGCAATATTTTTGGAATTGGTTTGACAAATGCCTTAAAGTGTAATAGCACACATTTTCAACATTAATTTATGCAGTTTATATACAGCTGTTGTGTGGAAATATGAAAAAGGTCCTCCCTTCTGTGTTGCCTAGAACTGGAGAATTGATAGTTTGGGTCATGTGATCAGTGACATACAGAAGGTGTACTTTATACTGACTCATTCACTAGAATGGGGAATCTCTCTTCCAGCTGAAACAGTGTGACTTGAATATAAAGTAAAGAGTTGTTAGAGAGCCTTTTCAACCAATTGATTTCTATTATCAACAAGTACTACTTATTGTGAAACGTCATGATATATATAACCTTATGCTATTATAAACTAGGGAATTTAAGCCTAGGCGGAAGTGCAGCTGCTATGACGCAATCGATTTAGCAGTCAAAAACGTTAAGCAAACGGCCGTTGGCGACGGGTTCCCACCCTTTTACTGAACTCTTTGGTTCCCATGGTTGTAGCCACTACGTGGAAAGGTAGTTTCTGCCAGAGTAGGATGGGCTGCGACGGCAAGCAGGTTTATCTATCGAGCACTGATCCATTTCCGGTTACCAGAGGGGATTGCCGTAGCCGTCCTTGCTTAAACTCCCTACTATTACAAGTCACACTGTTTCAGATGGAAGTGAGACTACCCATTCTAGTGAATGAGGCGGCCTAGAGTACACCTTCTGTATGTCACTGACTGATCACATGACCCAAACTATCAATTCTCCAGTTCTAGGCAACACAGAAGGGAAGGACCTTTTTCCTATTTCCAAACAGCTCTAAGATATATAAACTACATAGTTGATGAATGTTGAAAATGAAGGCTCCACTCTCTTTGACAAGCAAATTACGAGATGTCCTTCAAGATTGAGGGAATAGATCAATTTATGTGTCACTGCAGGAGGATGAATGAGTGAGTACAATTGCGTTATTGAGAAGAAAAAAAAGGAGGTCTCCCTAGCTCAGGTTGGCTCCGGCCAATCAGATGCGTCCGTGGGTGGGGTTTGCCCAGAACTCATACACAATTCCAAATAATGCGTCAGTGACGGTTTCTGGGCGTCTACCAGGAATTCCGTAAGTGAATTCATATATCAAAATGACTAGACAGTGAGTGAGGCAAATAGAAAGACAGATGGGCAAATGGACATATTGACTCACAGGACAACACGAAATTCAAGGCTCTTAAGGGCAAAAAGTACAAAGACAGGCAGGCTGACAGACACATGAAGCTTGTTAGCTCTCTCTGTGTGGCAGGTACATGATATGCTCTGTTGAAGCCAGCTCCCATCGGAGTCATGTTGCATGAACTCAAGTGTGAGAGATACAATATAAGCTGTGATGTCCCGTTGAGTTCAGGTTGTCTGCTGAAATTTACTGTAATTGCTGTGAAATGTGGTTTGGGCAATTGGGTAAATCAATGTGATTTTCTCAATAACACAATTGTACTCACTCATTCATCCTCCAGCAGTGACACATAAATTGATCTATTCCCTCTATCTTGAAGGACATCTCGTAATTTGCTTGTCAAGGAGAGTGGAGCCTTCCTGGGAAAGACCTGCACAGGCCCAAAATGCCAGCCCTATCGCGGCTCTGGCCATGGTGTTCAAGCCCTAGCCCAGCAAAGTCTGCACTTTTTCAGCCTCAGCCTCAGCCTGAACACCAAATCACTTTAATCTCTCTCTGATGTTCACTTTCTCTGATGTGTGCAGCTCCGTGCACTCTGAGGCACGCTCTCCGATACATTCTGCCTGCAACACAGACGGAACACACGTCACGCGTCATGCCCCTGTGTGACATTCTCCCACTTTGAATCAAAGTCTGACAATGATCTCTTTTTGCTGGTGGCAGGGTGTCACCTATTGTCACATCACTGGCACCCCAGTCACATTTACACCAGTGGCTCGATAGCTTGTGATCCAACTCTTTGCGGATGGCAGGGGATGGATGGCATCTCTCTCTGAAGCACAGAACATTGAGAGCAGATATAATTGTGGCCAGGGTAATATTGCCAGTTTATGGAGTGGCTGAGTCTAGACATTATCAATGCTGGTGGATGGTGCGTTAATGGTTCACAGTTGGATATTTATGACCTTCCAACTTCCACTGGATTTCATAGAAGGGGTGAAGAAAATTTACTAGAAAATCCACACATCAACCATTCTTTGAATCTTTCCACAGCTCTCTGCTTTTCTTGTAGTTCAGCATACATATACTGTAGATGGATAGACTTAAGCTTGAGATATATTTCCTATCCTCCCAGAATGGTGATACTGGCTTGCCAGGCCGCTTTGTGTCACAAACCAGGCTACTTTCTTGAGAGTTGGCAATGTTCCACCAATATCTGAGATTTACAGTATTCTTGGTGATGTCCAAGGCATGTTGGAGGATCGTTTTGTAAACGTGATCCTGACAGAATAAGTGCCGTAAGGCAACACTTTTAATACCTTTCTGAGTGGATCGGATTTGGATTTGGGGTGGTTCAAAGTAAACCCAATTCACAAACAGCTTTGGGATCACTTTGATATCCGATCATTGATCATAACATTATGTATTTATTATTTACAATATTCTTTGCTGAAATAAAGTTGTATTGATCAAATAATATCTTTAACATACCTTTTAGATTGTACAATCAAAATGTATTTCCCCTGGATATGGATCATGACTGATGCATACTCACTACACAGCTGCTTCCAAGTAACATCAAGCCAGCTTAGAAGTGTGTGTTCATGGACTATAGTGTTGCATCTTGTTCATCAGCCTATATTTTAAACACTTTTAGGAGATCTCCATGCTCCAACTTGTCCCTGATGCTGGCCATGGCCACGTATATGTGATTGTCGTGTGTAAACACAAGCACAGGCTATTTATTGAATCAATGAATAACACCTACTCCTCCTGTGTATTACTGTATTCCCCCTGTTCTTCCCTACACACAAGTTCTTAACGAATTTACATGAAAATAATGACAATAGATTTTTTTATAATCGACTACAGTACATCAATTAGTTTGATTAATCACATACCCCTGTATTAATATACTTCGTAACGGTGGAGTGTCAAAAGAGTGAAAATAGACAATTTTCAAACTGAATCCTCCAAAATAGAACTGAGCTCTTAGACACAGGTTTTGATGTGTCCAGTTGATGCCTCCAGTGTGGCTGCAGCCTTTGTAAACAATGAGTGCGTTTCATAACACGCACGTCTGAGGGCCTTTAAATTATCTCTTGGCGAACAGTTTGTGATGTTGTGCGGTTGGCGTGACCAGCTGTTCCCTGTCCACAGTGTGACGGCAAGCTGAAGGAAAGGGCAGGTCACAGAGACCTTGTGCTAGCGCAGAGACGTGTTGTACCTCATTATACTACAGAGATGTGGCCTGTCTGAGGCTGTTTCATCTAGTCACATTGAGCCAGTCTGAAAGTCAGTGTATGACTAGTAAACACCTTAACACTAAGTAATAAAAACACACGCATACACGTGCACTAGTGTTGCACGATTCTTGCTCAAATGTGAATCTAAATTTTCCTTCACGAGAATCTAGATCTTGATTCTCACACGATTCACATTTTTGAGAGTGTAAAATGATACCAACTTTTATCCACCTGTTTCCAACGTCCCATCGTGCATTGCGCAGAAGGCATGCAGCATTTCCGGCGTCGCAGCCGAGTGTGATCTACAAGCTCACAGCGGTTGCATCTGCGATGCGACGTGAGCTTGTATGTCTGCTGTTAACCGGATGTGTCCCATAAATAATTCTACAGTAAATTCAGGCGGAAACAGGTGGATATATATATATATATATATATATATATATATATATATATATATATATATATATATATATATACAGTTAGTTTGGGTAACTCAGTTAGATTAGGGTAAGAGTGCTCGTTTTGTATTTCACCACACCCCCCTACCATCACCTGGATCAATTCACTTTGATACTTATCAACACACCTGTGTAATTCCCAGATGATGCCACAAGATGGCGACAACACAGCCATTCACTGTGGCTCACGCTTCACTGTGTTGTCGTTGACGTCATTCATCTGCGTCCCCTCTTTGTTTATCTACTAGCCTAGCTCAGCTGTGTTTAGCCATTAGCTTACTATGCCTAACTCTAACCCTAACCCTAACCTTAACCTCAGTAAAACTATGCCTAACCCTAACCCTATTCCTAAACCTAACCTCTGTGGGATGAGGCGCTATCCTGCCGACGCTCCAGGTGGGCACATCAAAGCGTGTGTGGATCAAAGCGACCGCTTGCTCCGCCTCGTGCCGCACAACGAGCGCTCCTAAATGAATCTCAAACTAACTAACTTTAACGTTTTTCAAATCAGCCTCATGGTGGCACTATAACAGGTTGATTCGTGTTTTTACCTATAACTCTACTGATCAGTGTACAACTTGCACTCCCTAGAGGCCAAGGAAAAACCTTTGCCCTGCATTTTTCATATCTGCCTTTTATAGCACCACCAGGAGGCCGACTTAAGTAAAACAAATGTTTTCCTATTATTCCTTGAGATTTTATCCAAAAACCATGCAAATCAGTACAGTATCTCTATAGTCATGTGATCAAGACGGATCTGTCCGATATTTCATATTCCATCCTAATTGGCTAACATTGGCTTCCAAAGTTTGCAGGATTGATCAGTTTTGAACAAAAATCTAATCATGAACGCAGCTTGCGATTTCCGTGAAATGTTGCATGCACATTCCCACTAGGTCAAGGAACAAATGCCACCCTTTTCACATTGGCCTGTTATAGCGCCATCAGCAGTTCAATTTTACCCACAACCAAAATTCCATACCTGGCGGAGACCTTTGCTTGGAAGAGCACTGCTTCTAGTTATATTTTTACACTTGCTTTGGCAATGTAAACGTACGTTTTCTCATGCCACTAAAGCTCCTTTAAATTGAATTGAATTGACTTGTTTTCTCTACTGCTCCTCTCCTTCTCCTTTCTTCTCTCAAAGTCTCTTATTTCTCTGTATGCTCTCCTCTTATCCCCTCTCCTCCTGCTACCCGTTTCCTCTACTCACATTCTTCTCATCGCCCATCTCGATAAATCTCTTTTCTCCTCACCTCTCTCTTCATCTCCTCTCGCCTCCTTTCTCGTCATCGCCTCGTCTTGTCTCTTCCTTTCCTTTTCTCTCATACCTTCGTCTCCTGAAGGGTATGGTGGTGCTCACTAATCTGTTCAGAAATATATAATTTCCTGCTGACGCAAAAAGACTTCTGTTGAAGAATCCTATCTGGCACTGATCGCCATCCCTACAAAGAAGCTGTGACTGTGTCTGTGATCATTCACTTCTGACATAAAGAAGAAGTGAATTCCGAATGTACAACATTCGGAATTCAACTTCAAGCTCTCAACATTATTCTCACCAAATCTGACTAATCTTTCAGTTTTGCGAACCAAAACTTCATATAATGTTAAAAGCCAAAATCAAGTGAAGCTTCTTGAAAGTACTTTTGTCAAAGAACGGGAAAGTGTTAATCCAGTGTTGGCACTGGATGACATAATCTGCCAGATCTAGGTTGTATTGCTTTTAACTCATTTCGTGCTCCTGAAATTAACGGATTAAAATGTCCAGCGTGCCTCCCGCAGGCTGCATCCACGACCGTTGTCTTATTTTGAAGGCCAGAAGTCCATAGCGTAAACACTTCCGGTTTGACGTCATCGCGTCATTCACAGGAAGCGGTCATCGTCCACATGGTGTTGTGTAATGGCCGATCGGTGCTTTTCAACATGTGTTATATAAGCGAGAATCTACTGCCATCCTCGCTTTGAAAGTGTTGTTTGGAGATAATGGACATTAAAGATGAGATTCCCCGTCTGCCTCAATGTTATGGGATTACTATTTTGTGCTCGTGGATCCGTGATGATGATAAATCGGCGAGGGAGATCGTCTCGGGACCTTCCGCGCATGTACCCGGTAGGATAACCGCCGTTACAGTAATATATTACTTTTCGCAAGTATACTCGGGATCGGCACCATGATACTCGAGTATTTTTCACGAGTATTCTCGGGATCGGCTCCGTAAAGCTGGCCGCACACTAGCCGATAATCGGGCTATTTAATTACCCCCCCGACAATCGGGCTGCCACCGACTGAAACGGGCCCGACAATCGGGCATGAACGTTGTCTAGCGTGAGGTCTCACAGATCCACTCGGAGCCCAGCCGAGTGGCTCGGAGGACGATCGGGGGTTGCCCGACTCTTTTCAAACATGTTTGATATTTTCCTGGATCAGTACTTGTCTGGAAGACTGGAAGAGCAGCAGGGGACTGAGAGAAAATAGGTACAGCAGCCGCTGATAGACGCAAGTCTCTGAGCATACATCTGACTGAGTGACAGATCCATCTCTTTTTTTTTTTCTCTCCACCTCTCCCGGCCTCTGCCTCTCTCTCTCACACACACACACACACACACACACACACGCGCGCGCGCGCCCGCACACAGACACACTTTTCATAGCGTCCGTCCGTCCATCAGGTTGTATCATGAATGATTGGGATTTAAATTAAAACTCAACGGCAGCGCATATCAAACAAACAGAAGAAAGACCGCGACCAGTCCAGCACACATCCCTTGCAAGTAGGTGGGACGTTCGCGAACGAATCGAGTATTTTGAACGGCTCTTTGAAATGAACGATGGGATCCGGTTCGCAGTAGGGAGCCGTTCCTTTCTAATGAACAGTGGTGGGAAAATAGCCTACTGCAATCAATGTGGAAATACTCTGCCACAAGTAGAGGTTTTTGGAATGCTAATATACTTGAGTAAAAGTACAAACGTATTGGTATCATTCAACATTTAATTAATGTAGCCTACAGAGTACCAATAGTAGAAAGTAGGCAGAATGTCCTGTTTCACAGATTTTCCAATGAATAAAATGTAGAAAAATCTGAAAATAGCCGATCTACAAGCTCACAATGCAACAAATGGCAGGTATGTAGGCCTACCTATATATGGCAGAAATAAATGTATATAGGGTTGAAGTTATTTGTAATTATAATCAAAATCTACAAAGTAACTAATGAGCCAGTCTTTTGAACGGCTCTTTGAAAGGAACGGATCCCACTTCAAAGGACCATAAATCCCATCTCTAGGAGTCAAAGAAGTACACGCCCATCCTGATCTACAAGCTTACAACGTGGCACGGGACAGACACAGTTTGGTCTTGGAGATCTTGTTCTGGGTGCGCTACACAGTTATACGACTAATCATAAATCAGGCACCATCAGCCATGAGAAGGACGGAGCGGTGCTTTAGCGCAGGAGAGAGAGGGGATGTCAGAGTTGGATGTACATGAAACGTGTCAAGTGAACTCATGTCAAAATAGGACACAACTTCCATATTGAAGCTTTTTTTTTTCGTTGCGTGAGGCGGTGTTGTGTGTTGAGTCAGTGGATAACGTCATGTGTTTGTATGTGCGTGTGCGTGCGTGTTGCAAAGCACAGCTCTCAGAACAGCCCCCGTGGCATCTTGTATTCATTATATTATTTATTATTGCTATGTTCGAGCCCGACTCAATCGGGATAGAATCCTGTAGCGTGCGGAGCGCCCGACTGTTCAAAACGGCTAGTCTGAGTCCGTTTAGATTATCTGGTAAAATAATCTGAAAAAATGATCCTGTAGTGTTTAATTCTACCCGATTCAGTCGGGCCCGATTATCGGCTAGTGTATGGCCAGCTTAACTGGCTGACAATAACTCTCTCCCAGCCATTTACAATAGGCTTGTGCGCCTATACTGCCAGGAATTTTATTAATTTCCAAGTTAGCTTTAATCTAACCCAACAGGGATCATATTGTTGTTTAATGTAGTACTAGTACTATCCACTAGAGTGTGCCCAACGATAATCTCCTAGAGTCTGGACTAGCGAGTGGACAGCAGTAGACCCATAATGGCGGCGCCCATTGGCGGCCATTATGTCTCCCGGTCCGCCGAACGGGAGCTATAAAACACGATCCGAACGTCGTGCACACGCCATTTACACTCGTTTTTGCTCTTGAGTGACCAATCTGTCAGTCCAGCCATTTTTTTCCGAATGAAAATCGGTCTAGATATGGTAAAGTTTGATAAGAAAAACGTCAACATTCAATGCTGTAAAAAGGCCCATTCTATGTTATGGCCGAACGACTTCCGGGTTACGTCATCGATGATGTCACTTCCTTCGAATATGTAACTTTAGACTAAAATTAAGCTAGAAAGGTCATTTATAGCTCAAAAAATGTCAAAAAAATACCAAAATGATCAGAAAATGATCCCCAAGGCGACGTTTGGCGATCTGGCTGCCTCACCCTCCTCAAAATGGCGATGGAAGGCGATTTGGCTGTGAACTAGATAAGAGGCAAATGTATGCTTAATGCTCAACAAAAATGTCTTGACTGAATTATTATTTCTCAATTGTTGTTTTTTTGTTGTTGTACAAACAACAAATTGATTTTTAAGATGTATTTATTATTAAGATTTATTAAGATTTTTATTTTTCTGTGAGTCATGGACAATGCAGGACCACCAGGTAACCATTACAAAGTGGAAAATTTGCCTAAATACCTGTAAAATCACCCTGGATTTTGTCTCCTACTGTCATAAGGGGACTGAGCATTGGTTCGACCTCCCGTTGGTCCGACCAGATTAACATTCACCAGGTTAGCATTCACCAGGTTAGCATTCACCAGCGTTAGTTTTACTGGGGTTAGGGTTAAGGTTAGGTTTAGGTGGTCGGAAAAATTACATGGCAGTGATGGCACTCTGTCATAAGACAGTATTTGCTCTCTTTCTAGTTCAGGAAGGGATCTATTATTCTGTTTTATGCTTGCAATTATGTAAAACTATCTAGTTTCATAGTTATGAAATGAATTCCATGCCGGTCTCCTATTCAGAAGGTTCCATGAATTGTCTCATTAGTGGAAGGGGCCCAAATTGCTTCCGAGTCACTCTGCTCTGGTCTTTGGAATGATTAACGTGCTTGAAATTATACTGTGAAAGGAATACGTGTGAATATCTGCCAGGGAGGAAGGAAAGAACACTCATAAAGATTAGCTTGATTGGAGGAGAGATGGAGGAGAGATGTGTGTGTGACTGACGGACGGACGGACGGACAGAAACGGCAAGGTGTGGGACTTAATCACCAAGGACCCCTCCGGTGCAGTGTACTAGTAAGACGCCTCAGGGCGCCATCTGGCCAGTGATGTATATCGGACCAGTGGCAGTTACCCATATATGGAGACCCCTGCATGATAGTCAAAGTAAAGCAGGCTCTTGGGCCAGTTAGACCCTAGGATTGATGACATCAGACATCTCCATATATGGGCATAAAAAAGGGAATGCCCATGGACTTTTTATTTTATTTGATCCTTTATTAATAATAATGTGTATCCATATACATACATTATATTTTATGCCCATGGGTTAGGGTTAGGGTTAGGGTTAGGGTTAGATCATGGAGATCCCTATTTGAACCAGCCACACAGATATGGGCCATGTCTTGGCCATCTGGCCAGTGATATATATATCGATGACATCAGAGATCTTAATATATGGGCATAAAAGGGAATCTGGGGAATACCCATATATGTATGGACTTTTACATAGGTGCATGTGCACTGTGCACATGGGGTGATCACTGCCTGCCTCCTGTGAATTGTTTTATTTTTGTTTATTTTCTTTTTACATGTGATGTCACAGTGACATGGGAACCAACCCATAGACTGTAAAAATGTGTACTGACACAGACAGAAAGACGGAGACAAGCCGCAACATTTCTCATGGTAAACTGCGACCTTTGGTCGCAATAATATTTTGCAGGCTCTCAGTCAGGGCTCAAGCAGCCTGCCTCAAAACAAAAAACACAACCAACTTGTACATCTTACAAGAGAAACATGAAGAAGCCCACAAAGAGGCACATGATAAAGCCCAACAGCCTAAAGAAGACAGAGCTCCATCACAGACCTTTTTTAATTTACTGTAGTTTATATGGTTTACTGCTCAGTGCACTGACGGTGACGGATGTTTGGATTATAAATCAACTTAAAATGTAAGATCCTGCCTCCATACATATCTTTGTCACAAGAGTTTGATGACCACATTTGAGGGATCATTGCAAAACATGATGACCACATTTGAGGGATCATTGCAAAATATGTTTACATATACACAGTAGTATGAAGAAAAACTGATCTGAGCACTCAAAGTGGAGATGCAGATCTTCTTTTTGCTACTAGATCACATCCTGATCTTCGAGTGCTTGGGTCTTCTAGCTGGGGAGGAATTGGTCAAAAATCATCAAGTTTGTGCACTTGGTGAGTAGTTTTAGATTTTTGGTATGGTGTTAGGTATGGGTATAAGGTTTTCAAAAACCATCGCAAACGTGTTGGGCTCGCCCCCTAGTGGTCTGTTTGCAACGAGTCAAATATTAGATAGGTCAGTATATGGTTGAAACCCCAAATAATTGATAAAATATATTTTTCAATAGATTCTGTTACTATTGGGTATGCTAAATAACATACTAAAATGTAGGAAAGATTACTTCTGGAAAGGCTTCATTTTCAATCCATGGTGGCTGCTGGGAGCTTAAAATGCCTATAAACTGGGATTTAATATGTAAAAATCATGATAACAATTATGCACTTGGTGAGTAGTTTTAGATTTTTGGCATGGTGTTAGGTATGGGTAGTCTATAAGGTTTTCAAAAACCATCGCCCCTAGTGGCCTGTTTGCACAGGTCCCGGCAGCCATCGTGGACGCCATCTTGAACATTATGCCTTTTTAGAAGTAATTTATTGCGACCATCAGGTCGCAGTTTAGTATCAAAACCTCCACCGGCCGTCCGTACGTCGGTTGGTCACACGTCACACGTCACACCTTTGCCCTGCTCATATCTCCGCATCAGTATGACATCACACTGCTGACATCAGTATGACATCACACCGTACACAAATGACCCTTATATAAGACCGGCATTATCTACCGACAGATTAGTAACAAGATGTCAAAATCGTCTAGGAAGGATGGTGTGAGTCATGCTGGCACCCTTCGCGGCAGGAGGAAGCTGGTGCAATCGACCCCTTGGCTTGTCGGGACCCCTGCCTACTAACGGGGTGGCAGGCTATCACCTCAGACTAGAACCCGTACGGGGTGGCCGACACCAGCCCATTGACAAGAGAGAGGCCTTGATGTCCCTTTACTCTTTGATGGGGTGGCCAGTTGACTAAGAGTTTCCGTTCGGGCCTTCTCGATATTGTACAGATTTCCACGGGAAATCTGGGGGTGGCTGTTACAAAGACCCTCACTCACCTTCACGTCATGTGGCTAGTCGTTAGGTAGCCATAGTTACACGTTGAAGGTTGAATCTCCAGATATGGAGATATCCAACACATCCCTCCATATATGGAGATAACCGACGAATCTCACTAAGTCTGACCTCACAAGCCCCATATTTGGACACGAACAACATATAACTCCATATATAGAGACATAGCTGCTGACATCAGTTTGACATCACACTGCTGACATCAGTATGACATCACACCGTACACAAATGACCCTTATATAAGACCGGCATTATCTACCGACAGATTGTGGAGATAAGCGACCAGGTCGCTTATCTCCCGATTAGGGAGTCTTACTGGTTCTTACATTTTTAGTATGTTATTTAGCATACCCAATAGTAACAGAATCTCTCATCAATTATTTGGGGTTTCAACCACATACTGACCTATCTAATATTGGATTCATTGCAAACAGATCATTAAGGGGCAATCCCAACGTGTTGCGATGCTTTTTGAAAACCGTATACCCATAACTAACACCATGTCAAATATAGAAAACGACTCAAAGAGCATGAAATGTACCAATTCCTCCCCAGCTATTAACTGTTTTTCTTTAGTTGCTGTTCCCGTTGATCCTTGTAGCACCACTATTCTACTTTTAACTTTTTATCTCTTTATATTGAGCACCTGGTTGGTTCTCTCGTTTCTCATGTTTATATAAATACAAGAATGCTCGCCCTGGGTAAAATCCTGGGACCTCGGAACGTACGTGTGCGTGTGTGTGTGTGTGTGTGTGTGTGTGCGTGTGCGTGTGCGTGTGCGTGTGCGTGTGCGTGTGCGCGTGCGCGTGTGCGTGTGTGCGTGCGTGCGTGCGTGCGTGCGTGTTTTCATGAGTCAACCTAAAAGTTTGCATGTGTATAGAAAGAAAGTGCTGACAATTTAATGTAGCTATTGTTCATACCACCAGTGGGGGTTTACAGCAACCGGGACTGCAGTACACAGGGGGGATTGGTGATGAATGCACTTTGGTTAATATAAAAAACAACAACCAACAGGAAGATCAATAAGGTAAACTCCAACTGCAGCACACTTTAACTTAAAGCTTCAAGCAAAATGAGACTTTTGTGTTTTGTATTTTCTGAAACAAAGCCTCAAGCTCAACGCTGCCCTTTTCGCTCTCCACAAGGTCTGCTGTATTGTTCACTGAACCTGGGTTTGATGTCACCAGGGTGGTTTCGTTGTTGGACTGACTTCTGAATCTATTGCCCCTTATATACAGTACATTTCCTGAGAGATGCCACATCATACTGCTGATGTCCCCTCGTCTGCACTTGACCCTATATGGAGCTTACAGTACGTATATCCTTATACAGTATAGAGTTGCATCATGGCAAGGTAACTACTAATTACACAACCTATACCTCTACCAAAGTTCAATTTTGCCTTAATGATCACCATCACACTTTGGTATAAAATTACATTAGTCACCAGTGACGTCAATACGTGCGCGTCCCGCGTCTCTGACGCATTCACGTTGCCTAGAGACGCATTCACGTCAGTGTTCTGGGGTCCCACGGACGCATCGCCTCCATGGACCATTGGTGTCCACGTTAAAATAATTTACCACGTCGCGAAAAAAATAATATTTTAAAAAGTCCACAGACGCCACCATTGTTCATGGGTGAAGGCATGCTACTTGACCCTACGTTAACACAAATGAAATCCGCGTAGAAAGTCTTAAAACAGACGATAGAACTAATAGTAGGGCAGGAGAGAGGGGTCTACCAGCACCCCAATGACACTTTTTCGAAACCTGTTTTTTTTGGACCGTTATGATGTCTAGTTATGATTTCTGCTTGTTGCCGTCGCCAACTAATGTCCCATGGGGTTCATGTTTAACCTTTTCTCACAACTATTCCCAATCTGAACCATACAATGGTCATAACAGAAAATGCCATAACGCTTGATGTAAACAACCTACAGGGACAAATGAACACACTTTTTTATATGATTTTGACCCAGGGAATTCATTAAAGTGGTTATTTTTTACATTTAAGCACATCTTGACCCTATTTCAGGACAGAAACGGCGAAGAATAACCCAAAAATGTTCAAAACACGTCTATACTTCTCTTTGTACAGATGAATTAAGGTGTATTCTTTTGATACCACAGGTTTTTTAGGACCCTTATGATGTCTAGTTATGATTTCTGCTTGTTGCCGTGGTCAACTAATGTCCCATGGGGTTCATTTTTAACCTTTTCTCACATATCCCCAATTAGTGTGGGGATTTAGGGGAGCAAATGCTAATTTCGTGCAATTTTGACTTAAAGCGTGAAATTTTGCACAGATGTAGCCCAGGGCTTGCTCTAATGATTTAGCTAGGGCGCCCGAGTCTGCGACCTTCGGGGTCTCCACAGCGGTCAAATCAAGTTGGGCTTCCATTGACTTTCTATACAGGAGGAAAATACCCAGAAAAAGATTTTTTTTCTGGGTATTTAAGGAGGATCTGAGGGGTCTAACTAGAGGTTTGTCATGATGCTGAATCCATTGCAGGCATTTGTTTTGCACAAAAAACATTCAGTGGGCTAGAAATGGCCTTAGAAAACAATACACGTATGGGTGAGTATTCATGTTAGTCGGAGGCCTTAGGGTTTTTTTTTCTCGTGCTAATCAGTCTAAAAGTTCAAGATTTTGCACAGATGTAGCTCAGGGCATGCTCTAATGATTTAACTAGGGCGCCCGAGTCTGCGACATTCGGGGTTGCCACAGCGGCCAAATCAAGTTAGGCTCCCATCGACTTTAGTGATGAAAAGTGATGAGTCATCACTTTTCAGAGTTGTGTGGGTGCTGTGGCGACCCCGAAGGTCGCAGACTCGGGCGCCCTAGCTAAATCATTAGAACATGCCCTGAGCTACATCTGTGCAAAATTTTGAACTTTTAGACTGATTAGCACAAGAAAAAAAAACCCTAAGGCCTCCGACTAACATGAATACTCACCCATACGTGTATTGTTTTCTGAGGCCATTTCTAGCCCACAGAATGTTTTTTGTGCAAAACAAATGCCTGCAATGGATTCAGCATCATGACAAACCCCTAGTTAGACCCCTCAGATCCTCCTTAAATACCCAGAAAAAAAAATCTTTTTCTGGGTATTTTCCTCCTGTATAGAAAGTCAATGGAAGCCCAACTTGATTTGACCGCTGTGGCGACCCCGAAGGTCGCAGACTCGGGCGCCCTAGCTAAATCATTAGAGCAAGCCCTGGGCTACATCTGTGCAAAATTTCGCGCTTTAAGTCAAAATTGCACGAAATTAGCATTTGCTCCCCTAAATCCCCACACTAATTGGGGATATGTGAGAAAAGGTTAAAAATGAACCCCATGGGACATTAGTTGACCACGGCAACAAGCAGAAATCATAACTAGACATCATAAGGGTCCTAAAAAACCTGTGGTATCAAAAGAATACACCTTAATTCATCTGTACAAAGAGAAGTATAGACGTGTTTTGAACATTTTTGGGTTATTCTTCGCCGTTTCTGTCCTGAAATAGGGTCAAGATGTGCTTAAATGTAAAAAATAACCACTTTAATGAATTCCCTGGGTCAAAATCATATAGAAAAGTGTGTTCATTTGTCCCTGTAGGTTGTTTACATCAAGCGTTATGGCATTTTCTGTTATGACCATTGTATGGTTCAGATTGGGAATAGTTGTGAGAAAAGGTTAAAAATGAACCCCATGGGACATTAGTTGGCGACGGCAACAAGCAGAAATCATAACTAGACATCATAACGGTCCAAAAAAAACAGGGTTCGAAAAACTGTCATTGGGGTGCTGGTAGACCCCTCTCTCCTGCCCTACTATAAGACTGTGTGTGTTTTGAATCCACGACGCCATTTTGTGCGACTGCGCTTGGTCACAGAATTCAATGGGTGCCTGAGTTTTAGCGTAGCACCGGGCCGCTCTCTGACCATAGTGGCACAGCGTGTTAGGTGATACACCGAAAAGGGTTCCCCCACAGAACGTGTAGCACGGCGCAGAAACGTGACGTCACGTCTCTACACTGCAGCTCACTGCTCAGACAGCGACCCGCCTCCTTTCCCCTTCATTCAATAACAACTGGATATACAGTACACGCGCTATTGTTTATAGATGTGGTGGACATTGGACAACGTGTTAGAAGCCACACAGGTCTTCATTGCGTCTTTACAACAATAGCGACGATTAACGTTGTGGTGAACATGGTCAAATAACCTTTATTGGCTCAACTACAACACGGAGGAAGCAAGCTAGCCTAGCATGTATGCTATCTGAGACAGTCTATGTATGTAGCCTAGGCTGTCTAACTGTTTGATTGATTATAGCGTTTTCGTGGCAGCGCCGTCCATTTGGTGGTCCGCCGGGGCAGCGTACCACCGCGGCCGCCTGTGCCTTGCCCTCCCGCATCCATAGAGGGGTGGCACGTCCCTCTAGGATCAACCGTTCAAAACAAAAGTAGCCGATCTACAAGCAACCCAATCCACTGTTTTTGACCCAGTCCACTGGTTCTCTGTACAGCAGAGCAAACACAAGCACGCCATTCCATAGAAGCAGTAACAGTACAAACAGGAGACATCATCTCACTGAGAAGATCCATATATTATCGATGTATATAAAATAACAGGTGGCTGTTGATTATGAAGACTCGGTAAAAGCTTCTATCTGCGCCCCCAAGTGGTCAACATCCGATATTACCGGTTCGGTATAAAAAAAATCAAACCGTCACATGACTATTTGGAAGTATTAAAATTGTAAGATTTGGAATTGTGGTTCATTTCTTTCAGACACATTTCTACGTAACATGAACATAACCATATAATAACCAATTCAAGTTAAATGCTGCACTTTGTCAAAAATGACATGACGCGTTGAATTTTTGTGGGACCCATAAAATATCCCTGGGACTCATCCGAAAGACCCTTTGTGGGTCCTGGGGACTCATTACATTAAAAACCTATTAACATCACTGAGTCACTGATGTGATGACATTAGTTTATGACAGGACCAGTTCTACAACATTCCTTTCAGTCTACTGTAAATAGCTACAGTATGTAGCTATTGTTAATGAAGGCAACTCATTAACAATAGCTACGTGGCTACTTACAGTAAGGAGATCATATGTTATGTTATGTTATATGTTAAGGTTTACTCTAGAGAGGGTTAATGTTAGATTTAGGGCCATGGGTCTGCCGGTCTTACTGAAGGAGTTGAGATTGTACCAGCCTTAGAAGAAGGGCTGCTTGAATTGTCAAGAAAAAAAGAAAAGAAAAGGAAAATAAAGAATCCTTTCTGAGGATCGTGGGTTCAGTTCATATCAGTGGTTCGGTTGCATATACCTCATACTGTCGGTTCAGTTGATATCAGTGGTTCGGTTGCATATACCTCATACTGCTGTCAGATATTAGAAGTGATGCCTGACAGTGAGTCCCTGGTTCAATTCCCGGCTGGCCAGATGATTTGCTGTACAGGTATGTCACTTCCTTAATCTCTCTTTGCTTTATCGGTCTCTCTCCACTGTACCTACCTACAGTATCAAATAAAAGCTCAGAGATGCACCCCAAAATGCATCTTCTCTGTGGCTTGCATCGGTGGAGATATTGAAAAACAAATAAGCCGCAACTGTGCTGAAAATAGTGGCAGTCATTTTACCAGGGTTGCTACAGCCTCTTTATCAGTTAATTATTTTTATGGAGCCAAAGTCAAGGCAATTATTGCAATGGGAGTGCATCGTGACCGAATGCATCGTGCAGCAGAGTTAAATTATAGTGCTGATATGTCAGTTGGTGAATGTTTCCCCGTGGAGCAATACTAAAAGCAAAGCAAGGCCATTTGCATCACTTTGTACTGTGTTCTCCCTCAAGAACACAAACAGAATAATGATGATGGGGAAAGACTCATTTAGAAAAGTATGTGCATGTGTCTGTGGCTGTGTTGTATAAAGGACTTAGGCCACACCTGTTGCTGATACATTTGCTGGGTTTCTACACGTTTGCTCTGATCTCTGTCTGCACACATCATCTCTGATACAAGCATCTCCTCCTGATATTACTTATCTGTTTCTTCATACTGTGTATATGTAAAATGTTTTGCAATGATCCCTCAAATGTGGTTATCAAACTTTTGTGACAAGCGGCAGGATCTTACATTTTAAGTTGATTTATTATCCAAACATCCGTCAGTGCACTGAGCAGTAAACCATATACAGTAAATAAAAAAGGTCTGTGATGGAGCTCTGTCTTCTTTAGGCTGTGGGGCTTTATCATCCGCCTCTTTATGGGCTTCTTCATGTTTCTCTAACATATACACGTTGGTTGTGTTTGTTGTTTCGAGTCAGGCTGCTTGAGCTCTGACTGTTAGAGCCTGCACAATATTATAGTTCTCTGCACCAGATGGGTCTTTTCTAAATACCTACAGTACACGTGTGTGTGTGTGTGTGTGTGTGTGTGTGTGTGTGTGTGTGTGTGTGTGTGTGTGTGTGTGTGTGTGTGTGTGTGTGTGTGTGTGTGTGTGTGTGTGTGTGTGTGTGTGTGTGTGTGTGTGTGTGTGTGTGTGTGTGTGTGCGCACACAGAATATACTGTATATATTACATTTGTGGTAACAATCAAACATTGGGTTTGATACTTGGCGTTAGAAAGTAGCACAAGTGGGCAATTAGCATGTCGTCATCTGGACTCTAGTTCTCATCTCTGGTGTTATTCTTTTTTTGATACCTATCACATCCCACAGGGTTACTTCAGTTTTCAGCTTCACCCAGCTGAGTGCTGCCAACAGAAGAGCGTGGAGGGGGAGAAAGTGTATTTCTCAGGAACACTTTGACACATTGCTGAGAGCTGGAATCGTACCTGGGACCTCCGGAGTCCTAGGCGGAGGTCCCGGGGGGGGAGGCTCTGGCCTCCCCAGGGGTTGTGGTTATTAGTTGTGGTGCTTATATTAGAGCTCGACTAGCCTCGGGATCCAGGCATTTCAAGAAGAAACGCCTGGGTCAGCCCCCTTGTAACTGTGGTTCACAACATTTTAATTGTAATTTTGCGCATATAAAACATATCTAGCCGTACAGATATCTTATTTTACATCAATATTGTTCTCGTATCCCCGCCCTTCTGGGTCATAGAACGTCCACGCTCTGCCAGCTTAGAGCTCGACTGATTTTTCTGGTCCTAGCCAAGCGATTACCAATGTTGTGACTTTTTTTTAAAGAGAGAAATCTATAGTAATTCATTTGATAAACATAGATTTGATACGTTTTTCAAAAATAAAACAAAAATACCGTCCAGACTGATAGATCGGTCTTGCTCGAGTATGTATGTTGTACAGTAAGTGTGCACAAAAAATAAAGGAAGCCCATTCAACACAACCTACAGTATGCCTGTCTGTGTGTCTTTTTCAGGTGTTCACGTGAGGCAGGCTCCTGGAGGACGGCGTGAGGGAGATACTGGAAGGAAGATGAGGAAGAGTAGGAGTGTGCTCTCAGTGTCTCCCAACGATGTAAGTCCTATCGTTTGTAAACCAAATCTGGCTGTCGTCTAATCCCCATTTGGCTTGGTTCCTTATCAATACTTATGTAAATAGAGGTAGCATGTTGCAATCATTACACTCCTTTCCCAAACACATCATGTTTGAAATCCTGCTCGTCAACCAGTCTAAATCTGGTGTTCTTATGGGAAGTGGGAACAGGAGGTACTTCTTGTGCGTTGTTATGAGTGTGCTAACCCAATTCTGTTGGGATATTGTGAAATTACAACAAAAAACTATAAAAATCTTTACCTTTGTGACTTCAGTTCTAGTTCTAGTTCTTATATTGTTTAGAGAACTGGTTAACTTCAAGAATTAGTTTTGTGTGCAGAACCGGATGAACCCCTTGTGCTGTTATGTTTATGTACAGTTTTAGCGCTACTTCCACAGCTGTAAGACAATATTTTGGCTCTGTTACTTGCAATACTCCATTCTTTTTACATTTGTGTACAGGCGTATCTTGCCCCCCTGAGCTTGGTACCCAGTGCCCTTGGTGCATTAAATGTAAATTCTAAATGGTAGTTCACATTGCTAAAAATAGAGGATTCATTATCATAAAATGATACATGGAATTAACTGAACAAAAAAACAAGAAGGTTGACCTCATTTTTATTGCTGTTTTCCTGTTTGGTTACAAAATTCCCAAAACACTGCTTCACACCGAGGAGGACTCACAGAGTGACAGAGGGAGAACAGGCAGGCACGAAGCACATAGAGGAAAGTGTGACAAACAGGGATCCGTTTTGCATTCAGCTGGCTGTCAGACTCGTATACACAGTACGGATCTCAGCATTAATTTGTACACAGAGTTAAATTAGCGCTTGGCTCCTTGCAGATCAAGCCATGCATGCACCAGGAAGAGACACAGCTCAGTTCTCTGCTATCCCCTTTGCTGTCTAGTATCTACAACCCTCCCCCCACCCTTACACCCCCACCTCCGCCTCCCCACCTTCTCCTTGTCCCCCGACAGTTCTGCTTTGTTTCTGCCTCTGTCTAGCTCTGTTAGCCCCGTCTAGACTAGTGCACTACCACCCTCCTCTTACTCAATGACACCCCCCCCTTCCCTGGAGAGAAGCTATAGTAATAGTGTACCTCTTTTTTTAAATTTTTTTTTGGCAGTCTGGGGTTTTTCGGTCTACTATATACAAGCTCACAATGCGTCTGAGTTCAACCACACATTTTCACATTGGCATTTCAGTCTTGATGCTTGCTGATTGTATTTCGCACCTTAATTTACACATTAAGTAATTAAAAATGTCACTTTCTTTGCTGAAGGGATTTATTGTATGGAGATTTGGTCAACTTATCATGTTTTAAATATGCTTTATAAATAATCATGACCTTGACCTAGGTCTCTAGTTGGCTGTGGCCCTCCTCTCTAACAGGTGGAGAATATTAAAAGCCACAGGTACCTGGCTGGCATACTGAGTATATGTTCAGGCTGACTCACTCACTGTTGATGTGCAACATATGCCCTTCTCCTACCTTATGCACACACAACGCACACACACTCCTTTTGACTGCATAATATAGCTGCGTACTTGTGTATTGTGCAGCTATACTGTACACACATGTGCACACACTGGCTCACGCACACCCTTTTTGACTGCATATACAGTACAGTACAGAACATATACAGTAACTGCGTACTTGTGTATTGTAGGCCTACGGTCATACAGTACATGCATGTGCACGGACACAGAAAAACGGATAATGCTTGTGGGTGTATTCAGTTTCTCTCTCTTCCCTCTGACCTTCGTTGCATTCTTCTCACTCGGTTTCTGTCTCTCTCTTCTGAACTGATCTATTTACATCCTTCCATCTATTCCATCTGTTCTCTTTCCTCTCTTCCATTGCATCATTTTTTCCTCATCGTTGTCTCTATAATTTGCACCCTATTGTCCAAAAATCACACAATTTTTTTTATATTAATCCTTCAGATTTAATCCAAATGTCATGCAAATCTGTACACATTAACTCTATTGTCATGTGATCAAGATGGATCTGTTTGATTTGTCATATTCCATCCTGGTTGGTTAAGATTGACATCTAAAGTGGCCCGTTTTGAACAAAATGCCGCAAATCATAAACGCAGGCACACAGCGTCTGATTGTGGTGAAACTTTGCATGCACATTCACACTACTTTGAGGAACAAATGCCACCCTTTTGACATTGCTCTAATAGTGCCACCAGGTGGCTGATTTTTGCAAAAAAAAAAATTACTACACATTTTGTCATCACACAAATCGGTCACACATTATCTCCATAGTCAAGGGATCAAGATGGATCTGTCGGATTTTTCATATTCCATCCTGATTCGCGAATTCCTTGCTGGCCTGTCATCTATGGTTTCCCCCAACTGACGCCTAATAAATTGGTATCCAAGCCTACTTGTTGCCAAAGACTTCTCTGTTAGTTTACATGGTAGGACACTGAGGAAAATGAAGGCTGGCAAGGGCAACCCAATGCTTTTAAAGCAAGCTACTTTTAGAGCCTTGCCAATCCTGATTTTGATTCCTAGACCACCGTTCTTGACAACTAAATATCCATATATACCTTTATATGGACATATCAGTCGGATCGGCCACATACTGTATACGAACGGCTCAATGGATGGCACTGCACTCCCTCGACTCCTTGCTGATGTGTCGAGATTGATGACGGTCGGCCCCATATACAGTATGCACATGACCATTCATGGGCATAGCAGTTGGATCTGTGGCTCTGGACAACCAGATCTCCTTATATGCCTATATGGGCGTATCAGGTGTCTAGGTGAGACAGGACCTTTGACACAATCTAATATCTCAATAGAAGTAAATGCAACCACTCCACTTGTATATGTAGGTCGGGAGAGGCTTATTTTCGTTATCAGCTGATAATGCGAGAGTCTGTCCCGGTTACAATGCGCTGGGTGATGGCTTACTGAGGTGGAGCGCCATACCTACCATCAGCTCCCAGTACTTACCACACGACTTGCCACACTTAAGCCGTGCAGTGCCACACATACACTGAGTTGGGGTTGCCCGGGATCGAACCCTTGACCCTGTGGTCGAGTGAATGGGGATTTGTTTTTTTGCAATCATGTTATTTCCTGTTTCAATGCGTCACTGAGGCGTGATTATGGATCCCACTGGGAAAGATTGATAACCACGCCCCGGACTCATTTTTGAAGCTTGTGATTGGCTGAACCGGACGTAGGGAGCGCTCCGTTGTAGTCTCTTGGACCGCGCGAGGTGCACCAAAACCCAATTATCATTGCGTTTATCGTGCGCTTGCCCAGGCCTTACGGCCTGGGCATAAATAGAACGATTGCATTCACCACGGCTTCGTAACTCGCGCGGTGCTCCGCCGGCCGCGCGGCCCTAGGTCCGCTGGCCTTCGCGCCGCTTGCAATGTCGTGGACAATAACAGTGAAAACGAGCGCTCTATGCCGTTTCCATCCATCTTTCCCAGTGGGATCCATAATCACGCGTCACTGAGGGTCAAATGCTGACTCATATGTTAGTGAAGAGCGCCATCTAATGTAAAACAGAAAAAAAACAGAAAAAGATATGAGTCTTGGGCACTCTCTGCCAGGTATTAATGTATTATTTCTGTAGCCAGTGCCAGGGTTTTTTAATTAATTTAGTACCAGGCTGCCAGGGTTTTCAGTGTTTTACCGTATTTCTGAGAGTGCACACGTGTCCATGTGGACACGATCGTGAACGTGTTGGAATTCACCCGGACAGGAGAAAATTTTTCTCCGATTGATGTAGTTTTACCTAGTTTCCACCCTGCAGAGGAAGATGTTGAACCGGATGGAGAAGTTCATTTCTGGGTTATCTTTGCATGCATCTGTCTCCTAGCAACCGCAGATGGTTCTTACAGTAGAGAACGACGATCTCGATACGCTCGCATTAAAAAGAGATCAAGAGCGCATATTTTGAAAAGTCAGATATCTCTGTTTTCGGCACCAAATGTGTTTAAAATTTTTTTTTTGGCAGAGAATGAGTTACTGAGAATTATTTGAACTGTTCCTTCAACAATACAGAGCCATGGTCATGGATAAGATCAGTACCAGTAGTGTTGGAATATTATTCATTGCAAAATAATTTTGTACACTCTCAGAGTTAAATGGACACTCAGGATTTTAAAGAGTATTGTATAGAAATACTCTTTGTTTAAGGAGCAGGTACTGGTTTGCAGTACGGCTCTAAAGTTGTCAACACAAAGGCGCTTTTCTGTGTGCTATCATGTTGCAGTGTATTTTTGTGCGCACACACGCATACAGGAGCATAATCCCTGTTTGTACTGGATGTGTTTCAGTGAAGCAGAGTGGATCAGGTACGATATTGCCTTTTGGTTTTGGCTAGACTAAAGAGGCTTTGTTCTGCTGCCAGGTGATACTTGGGTACTAGGTAGGTGTGTGTGTATGCGTGTGTGCGCATGATTGGCTGTATATCATTTCATTTCAACCTTTATTTAGTTCTCGGAAAACACAAATCACAAGTCTGAGAAAAGCTATAAAAATAAATGTAAAATAAATAAATAGCAATATGATTAACCCATTGTTGGCCATTTGGTTTATTTTGTTTTGATTTAATTTGAATTAATGCTGTGGCCTGGTTAATGACTATGACGTCATGTCAATCACAGTAGATTGGCATTGTTACTCACCATGACAACCACCACAGGGGGTGGTTACCCACTTATACCTGTTAATGGGTGAGTGTGGCAGGTGTGCAAGGGGGAAAGCCACACAGTTTTCGACAGTGTCCATGATAGCCGTGTGTTGGCTGGCGGCATTCAATTGTATGTTACATCAAAGTGAGTTTATGTCATCTATATGTTAATAAATGGATTGACATATCCAACGATACATCTTTACTCTGGACATTGAATTAATACATGCACGCGTCTGACTTAAGCCTGTACCCAGTTGCCCCTCAGTAGAACCTATTGGAGGCTCTACACCCATTAAGACCTGTGGCTGATTCTACAAATCATCTCTGTCTGGTGGAAATCTTGTTGTCTGGCCCTGTTACAGATTTTGTCCAAAAATCATGCAGATCGGTACACGGTATCTCTGTAGCCATTAAACGAAACGGGTATTTCTTACATTGATGCTCCTACATATTATCATGCAAGCACCAGTTAAAGTTACTTTCCATCCCTCATATACTGTGTGCACAGTGCACATCCCATAACCCACACACTGCACATCATTTCAGAGCTCATATCTTTGAACGGGTAAGGACTAGTATTTTTAATTTGTGGGAAAACAATGATCAAATTAAAATGCATTGTGTATGGATATAATGTGACTGTGTTTGAAAAGAGGCCAGCTGTCGCTGAGAGGGATGGAGTCTGATGATGTCTTTTCACTCCACAGCACGAACAGTAACTAATGTCCCTGGTCACTACAAACAACTGTGTGTGTGTGTGTGTGTGTGTGTGTGTGTGTGTGTGTGTGTGTGTGTGTGTGTGTGTGTGTGTGTGTGTGTGTGTGTGTGTGTGTGTGTGTGTGTGTGTGTGTGTGTGTGTGTGTGTGTGTGTGTGTGTGTGCGGGCGCGTGTGGGGGGGGGGGGTGGGGGTGTGTCTTTATTTTGAGAGAGACATGTTGGTGCATTCCTTATGTTAGTGAATTTATTCATTTTATTTGATATTGCCTGCAACCATTTCTAGGCATGTGTGCTAAATTACATGAATGTACTGCAGTGCTTTGCCCTATACATCCTATTACATTTCATTATCCAGGACTGACATACAGTCCAAGAGCATACATTGGCCTTATCATGTCCATATACCAAATTAAATCTGTTCATGCCCAGGAGGTACACATTGCAATGAAAATCTAGTCCACCAAACCTGTGGCCGGGGACCACTGTTGGGCAGTGAAGGGAATGCAAGTGGGCCCCCAAATAATTGGCAAAACATTACGATTTTAATGATAATTCCATGAATATAAGCACATAAACACAGTGGTCAGATCGGTGGGCTGCAAACACTTTTGAGATTTTCAAGTGAACCCTGATCCATTAAAGGTTGAGAAACACACAGTTTTAGACCACAGTGCGCACTGGTTTTTGCTGGCTCTGCCTCCAGCTGCAGCAGAGAAGGTGGTTGTCGCCCCTCGCCATAGTTAATGCCTAGGTCCTTGCATTTTTGAATATGAATGCTTTCTTTTTTACTATGTTTTGCACCCTGTCCGTCCTTCTACCCGTCCGTGAACAGCTATCTCTGGCACCGTTGACACACTCCTTGGGTGCCATTGCAGAACCTCTGCCCCAAATTTATCACATGGGCCTGTTATAGCGCCACCAGGAGGCGGATTTGTGCAAAACACAATTTTGGACAGTACAGGATATGTTTGCTTTTTCATATTCCATCCTGATTGGCTAAGATTGGCTTCCAAAGTTGAAGGATTGGTCCGTTTTAAACAAAATGCCTCAAATCATGAACGCAGCATGCCATTTCCGTGAAATCGCAAACGCACATTCCCACTAGGTCGAGGAACAAATGCCACTCTTTGCAACCAGTAGGTTGACTTTTGCAAAACACATTTTTGGAACAAAATGCCTCAAATCATGAATGCGGCATCCGAATGCCGTGAAAGGCCAAAGAAGACATGGCACCCTCTTCGCTTTGGCATATTATAGCACCAACAGGAGGCCACAATAACCTACCTGACCTGGCGGAGACCTGTGCTCGGAAGAGCACTACTTCTAGTCTCTCTCTCTCATATCACTGTTGCTTGTGCTTGCTCTCTATATCCCTGTCACGCTTTCCCTTGCTGATCTTCTTTAATTACTGGGTGTACAGTACCATATTTACAGAGACAGCGGGTCAAAACCCAACAGCTGTTCATTCTCCTCTGTTCATTAGAGGGCTTAGAAGAGAAGAGACTTGTTCCGTGCCAACCAGTGCAACAGCTCAATGCTTACTGCTCACTCTCCCTCTAAAGATTACCTGTGCAAGCGATGCATGCAGGGGCGTCACACCAAATTCTGGGCCCTGGGTACAAGGATTCACTGCGGGCCCCCCATGAATGTTAACTATTGAAAAATAGCAGATATACAAGCTGCGAGCTTGTAGATCTGCTATTTTTGAAAAATTGTGAAAATGTGTGCAAGAAACCCATGTTTCCATGTCAGTGATGCTCAAACTTTTTCATGTGAAGGACCCCCAAAATGATATGAATTTGGCCACGGACCCCCATCTCTCATCTCAAAATATTTAGTTCCAGGGACCCCCCCCCCCCCCACGGAAGCAAAATTTGAGTTACAAATGTTCGCTTAAAAAATACATATTCAAAGATTTGCACACATTTTCACGACTTTTCAAAAATAGCAGATCTACAATCTCGCAGCGCGGCACTCGGTGCCGCGCTGTGAGCTTGTATATCTGCTATTTTTCAATAGGTAAAGTTACTAGGGCCCGTCCACCTTGGGCCCTGGTAACTCAGTCCCACTTTCCTACCCCTTGTGACACCCCTGGATGCATGACACAGAGATCACAAACCCCCCCAGAAGCAGAGCATGAAATACAGAGTTATGCATCAACATAGAACCCTTCAAGGCATGAATTAATAATATACAGATTAACATACAATCCACGAACATACAGTCCACAGAAACATACAATTTGAGCCCTTTAAAGACACGTGTATCTTAAAGCCCTTCAAGATATACATAATTTAATAACATGACATCAACAGAATCGGAGGAGGAGGCTGGGGAGGTGGAGGGAGTTTGAAAGCAGAATCCAGCAGGAACGGCTATACAGTAATCAAGCTGAACAGAATGAATGAACAGGGAATAGACACTGCTTAAATGAAGCACATGCATTGCACTGTGGGTATGAGGGCGTGAGTGAATTAGCAAATGAAAATGAAGTGTGGTTGAACGTGGAGAGAGAGACTGACTTGTGGGGTGTGTATCAAAAAAGCATCCCGCTACGGGCAGTGGAGACGCCCCTCTCGTTCCGCTTGCCTCTGATTGGCGGCACCCGGTTGGGGACGCTGTCATCATCTCTGTCAGGCGCGTAGCACGTTACTTTAAAAATAAAACCTGACGCGTTATAAGTTATCTTGAGTATGACAGTAGTTCGGGTTTTAATGTTAAAGTAAAGGCGAATTCGAATAAGCTTTATGGAAATGCAACTAGTGGGTATGAATGTTAATTCACATTTCAGGGTTCCCTTAATGTTTTACAAATGTATTACAATTTTGGCTGTTGTAAATAAACAGTTATGTGTCTGCATTTTCTAGTAGTGAACAAAAAAAGACAGTATAAATGTATCTTTTCAAAACAAGTGTTGTGAGCTGTTTTCACTAATTCTAATTTGTCTTTTGTACCATGCCAACCCATTAAAAAACACCCAGCACAGAAGATAAATAAAATGAGAGGCCTTTCACAGTACAAAGTGTCAAGTTTACAGTATTTTGAGCACAGCACAAAGTGTCAAGTGCAGGCTTTAACAGTAGCCTAACAGTAGGGGCGTCTCTATCGAGTATAGGGGCGTCTCCACTGCCCGTAGCGGGATGCTTTTTTGATACACGCACTTGTGGGTGTATGTATTAACTTGTTAGCGAATGAATGGGGGGGAGATGGGTGGGTTCTTGGGAGTGAGCTGGCATGTAACCTCCTGCCTTCCGTGCCTGAAATGAACACGATGCTCAATGAGTTTTGAGGTATAACTGTCTGGGCAATGATTCAGGACATGGGCTCATCCTGAGCTTGAATTTACATCACAGCCAATCTTTTCTCCCTGCTCTCTAACCTTTTCTCTTAATGTCTTGGCTAGACTATGTACTTACTTGTGTGCATGGTTTTCTGACAAAGCAGATATGGCACTAAAAATAATCGCCACCTGTAAAAAAAAAATCACACCCGTGTGAACTGAGCGGTGGTCGTGGGGGGGGGGGGGGGAGGGGTGCCTGTGTGTGTGGGGTGGGTGTGTGTGTGTGTGTCTGGCCTGGCCTGAACAACAGCGCCCCTCCCTTAACATGTGTGGTGAAAAAAGTTACTTCAGGCTACATACAGACACGCACACACGCACGCATACACACACGGCCACGTATAGGAGACGGTGTAACCACCGCTCAAAAAAAAAAAAGAAAAGTGAGGGAAAAAGGCTAGCCTGGGTACCAGCCTGCTACGCTACGTTCAATGGATTTGTTTTGTCACTTGGAAGCGAAGTGACAAAACAAATCCACTGAACGTAGCGTAGACTGGGTTGCTAGAACATGATGCTAAATTTATAATGTTAGACTTTTTGCTTCAGGCAATTTCACAGAGATAAAGAAAGGATGATAATAACAATGAGTGACAGTTTTGTTTTCACCAGAAATTATGAATGTGGAATAGAGTGGAATTACTGTGTTGGTCATCAATTTGTCTTTCTTCTGCAGTGGACAGCCTGCATATTTGTTCTTCCTGTCTCCAGTGAAGGCGTTTGAGTTCCTTTTCATTTTCCTCTGATTTGAAATTCTTATCAGAGACAGTGTAATACACACCAGACGTGATTGGGCACTCCATAAGAAAATCTGAAGATTTGAAATGCTAAGGATGGCAGCACCAACGAAGCTGTCAACAGAACAGGCCATTTAGCACACAGGAGTCGATAGATGGTGCATACTGTGTAAGTGGTGGGAAAAAAGTGATAAATGTCCTTTTAAGTTCCGTCAGATAACTCAAGAATAGATTGTGGTGTCAGCTTGTAGATAGGATTGTTCCTCTAGTTAAAGGGGTACTGTCACCTAAAGGGGTTGAGGGGCAGATTACACTGTGACATGAGCTTCTCTGAAAACGGTCTGAAACAGTCCGAAGCTCATGTCACAGTGTAATCTGCCCCTCGCCCCCCAACAACGGCTGACCAGTACAGTAAGTAGTCATACAGTCAGGCTATACAGACATTAATTTGATTGGCTTATAATTGCGCATCCCCACAATGACATCATCAACATATTAACTTGTTTTTTAAGATGATTCTTAAAGTGACAGTAACCCTTTAGGTGACAGCCTATAGGCCACCTTTAATACAAAACTCTTACAATACATTTATTAAATTACATGTATAGCCTGTTTTAGCCATAGTTTATTTTAGATTTAGATTAGATTGTTTTGTTTACAAAGCTTAAAAGAATAAACGCATGTGATTTTGTTTCATGTATGTTATATTCCAATGTTAACTGCCAAAACCACATAAAAACAAAACAATCTAAACACACATGACAAGTAAAATGTCATGATATAAATGCACCATTTATCATTTATGATCATGACATCAGGTATTCCTCAGTCCCACCACACTTTCTGCTTCCCATTCAAACTCGTCTCGTGTGGATTTCTGTGATGATCTCATCATCTTAGCAATAGCTTTTCATCCCCCTGGCCTGAACCACGCGTGCTGGGAAATGTAACTCTCACATATTATGTGCACATCAGTTCCCACCATAACACCCATCTTATTGAGCCACAAACAAACAACAAAAGCATTGGAACAGCAAACCAAGTTGCCAAGATCTCAACATAAATATGTTAACGTGGGTGCATTCGCAGTTTCGCACACACACATGCTTGTGTTCAAAGCTGTGTCTGTGACTGATCTGCATATATATGCGTGTAGCCTATATGCATGTCATGCATGTTTGCCTCTATAATACACGCTTTGCTGAAGCCATGTTCAGATTTAGACGAACAATGTGTCTCGAGGTACAAGATTCTAATCTGCCTGTCAGTTCCTCTCTTTTACCTCTCTCTCCTTTATTTCCACGTGTCCATCCTTTCCCTTTCATTCATTTAAGGAAAATTCTAGGTCTTACAGTATATTTACCTGCTATCCTAGTTGTAGCACTCCGTTGTTTTCTTTGGACTCTATTTTCTTGACCAATTCCCCTCCTCTGAATAAGAGTGCTAAAATGCTTTAATTCACTGCGTGGTTCCTAACCGTTTCTGGATCAGGGACCATTTGATAATCTCGAAAGCGTTCGCGACCCACAAACAGAGCATGTTTATTTTAATGATCAATCAGTCTAAAAAAATTAGAATAAGGTGTAAAAAAGTATTGAAATTTCACCCTGGCAACTTGACTTCAGAAGGTTGACATTTCTCTATTATAAATCCTTGTTTTGAGTGATGTTGTGTAATATTGTAATATTTTGAGATATGGATTTTAGATTTTCATGAGCTGTATCTCATAAAAATCTAAATTAAAACAAAAAAGTGTTAGAACTTTTGTGGAATTACGGAAAATAATGAACTTTTCCACAATATTCTTTTTTTTTTTAAGACCAAGCTGTATTGTGTTCTGGCTTGGATCATTGGATCTAATGTAGTATACTTTAAGTTCCTATGTATCTGTATGATGATGAAAACTATATTTAGATTATTTTTTATTTTTTATTAAAACAAAACCAATACATCTCCTTTCAATTTCACTCCACCTTTTTAGGGTCTATATTAAATAATGGGTGTCATTGATTTTCAGCAGAAAACACATTATTTTCAGTTGAAAATCACTTTCATTTCATCAGGTGACACGACCGTGTGACTGCTTTACTCTGCCTTGCTGACTCCTGATCCCCCCCCCCTCTGTCTCCTCCTTTTGGGGATTGCTGTCTTTACTGATTGGGAACAGGTGCCGGTTTCTCATCTCTTCACTTCGTCCCTGATGTTCTGTTGCCATGGTGTCTAAACGGCAAATGGTAAAAGCACAGGGGGAATTGTATTGGTTTGGTTGGTGGAGGGGGCTGATGACATGATGGATAGATACCGTGTCAGCCAAGGTTCCTCTCTCATGTATAGTGTACTATTCTAGTTTAAAATCGTTACTAACAAATTTGAGCTGCTTATTGACTTGATTTAAAGAATCTTTGCATTATATAGACAGACATAATGGACAAACAACTTACAGACTCTCTCCAATTGTCCCACGTGAAACCTACACTAGGCCATATCCCTCCCCACCTCCCCAGGAGGACCAAGATGGAATGCACTAAGTAAAGTAGAAGATAAGTAAGTAGAAAATGATGATATAAAAAGACTTCCTTTAAAAGAAATTGGAAAACAGAAAATTATGATAAAAGATCCACAAGCAGTCTATTAGGTGCAGCGTACTAGGCTAAAGTGCAAGTTTCTTAGAGTATGCATGTCTGGAAGGTTTTAAGATGTAAATAATACGGTTGTATGATGCAAAAGTTAAGCAAGTATCTACAAAGTATTGGTGTTGTTTAGTCTAAGACGTTAATGTGACTTAAAATCTTTAAAACTAGTACTTTAAAAGTATTGAAAAATACGTATTTTAGGGCAAATGTGTCAATATCCTGGTATTATCTGATGCTGATCACATATTTGTGAGGGTGCTTTCTGCTTTGTATCCCTTTGGCTGTGTTCTGCGTGGTTGTGTACCACACATCAACACAGCTCTGAGGCATGAGAAAGTGTCAGTTTGTGTACAGTGTCTAGGCTGACACAAATGTAAAAATACATGGGCTACTTACTGTATGTATACTGTATATCCTATACAGACGGACCTCTGCCCCAACTCTCCAACAATAACCATAAACAAACCTGACACGCCCATATTAGGCAGAACACGGCCATGTCACTATGACTCAGACGAAACCGTAAACAAACCCATACACAGTATAGGCGTAAAATGATAAGACATGGTGTAGTTTAGTAGCTACACTGATTTATGCACAGTATTATGGAACATATTAATATTCCACTGAGGGTGAAGTGCTCACGATTTATTGAAGATTCAGGCATAAATTAGGGGTGCAACAATGGTGAACCGAACCGGATGGCCCTGTCCCGAACTGAACAGCCCATACCGAATGAACCGAATTTCTTTATTATTTTTTAAAATATATTGGGTATTTGTCAGGTATTTAACTCTTTATGTACACTTTCTTTTTAAATAATCTTCCTCCTGGTATAATCATAATACCTGATTATCATGTTTTGGAAATTTTATATTTTCAAATTATTATTTTCAATTACATCTTTTACTGTACCGAAACCAAACTGAAACCGTGAGCCAAAAACCGAGGTTCAAACCGAACCGTGGGCTGACTGAACCGTTGCACCCCTAGCTAGGCCTCCTGGCCTGGGCTTCACACACCCCTCGAGCCACAACAGGGCAAAAACACCCAGAGCAACAATCTCAGTCCGCTCTTATAGTTGTTCACTCTAACTAAGATGCCATCCTTGAATGGTCATTCTATGTACACTTGGTACACAATCCTACTGCTGAACCAGGGAAAAAGAGAACAGTGAAGTAGAAATAGACGGGTCTAGATCCTAATGACAGCAACAGAATCTTGTGACAAGACCCCTGCTGTGACCCCCTTGACAATGTGTGGACCAAATACAATTAGATAGAACAGAAATGATTTGTAACTGCTAAATGTTGAACAGAATGACATGCATGTATAAAGGATAGGCATACATAATCTTTGAGCTTCAGCTTATACCTTTTCGATCAACCAGAAAAAAATCATAAATTAAAGTATGTAATATTTTAAGATTTTTTTGGTCTTTGTCTGCCTTCATTGATTGGGGATAGTGGAGATAGTCGTCGAGAATGGGAACCTGCGACAAATTCTAGGCCTTGCTGCATGTAGCCAAAGTGTGACTACATTTTCTTTGATGGTCATGGCTAGAGATTCAGGAGCTGTAGCCAGGCTTGAAGAGTTCAGTTACTTGCAGAAATTCAAATTGTTCAGAATAGTTTTTATTTTAGCCAGTTATTTGACAGCATAATTTTATTATTTTCCCTTAATGAAGAAGACTATACTGTAGCAAATGTGTTTTGTATGGTACCATGCAGCATGGTTATTATAGTTAACTAAAAGTAACAAAACTAGAATTGAAGTAAAAATAAGGCTTTAAAAAGTAAGCTATTGTATCTTTACAAGCCAACTAAAACAAGTCCTAGAGAACATGTCCTTAGTTTTACTCTTTTATTGTCACTTCGGAATAACTGACAAGTGGACTTGAGTGCAAATACACATCGTGCAACATAACATAATTTGCACATAATATGAACGGACCCCAATGGAAACAAGCTGCTGGCTTTTTTACATTTTATACTTTTGATAATGACATTGTAAGTTTTTTTTTTTTCTTTTTTTTTTTACAAATCTCTTTATTAATTTTTTTGGCAGGAATAGTAGAAGGCATCATAATAGGTAATATCACAAATGTAAACTGCACTTATTTTACATATTCAGCATCAAAAGTTAGTGTATAAAGATTCAATACATTCAACATCAAAAGTACATTGTAAGTATTTTTACATATGTTTATTATGAAGAGGTCAAGGTCTTTAACGGAAGGTAAGTCTAAAAATGTGTGTTTTGTAAAGAGGTCAGTTAGGTTATGGCATGACAGTCAAGACATAGAGAGATGTAATGAGCCTGGTAGCAGCTGAGAACTGGCGTCTGTAGGAGCAGGAGGGTATACAGCAGGGGTCGCAACGTTTACAGGCCGAGGACCCCTTAGTTGAGAGAGAGAGAGAGAGAGAGATGAGCAGGGACCCCCACAACCTGTTAATAGATTCCATTTAGTTTCATCGTTTGACAGCACAATCATCTGTGTATTTTGGATTCATGTCAATTTGTGTTTTCAGATATTTAACCACTTGAACCGTCATTACCTAATAAACGTAACCTTTCACTCTGTACTTAGTCTGCTCTTTTTCCTCTCTACACCAAACCTCTTTGCCGAAAATAGCCGATCTACAAGCTCACAACGCCTTGCAGCGCGAGGCGTTGTGAGCTTGTAGATCTGCTATTTGTGGTTACAGTTCTCAGAATATGGACACTAGGGTTCAGGTTGTCAATATATAAACTAGGATTGGAAGATTTGGAGGACCCCCTGTTGTAACTCTGAGGACCCTGCTAGGGGTTCCATACCCCCTGTTGAAGACCCCTGGTATACAGTATAATGATGGAGGATGCTGCTGAGGAGGGGGGGGGGACTAGGAGGACCTTGTATTCTATGTTGTTTGACAGCCAGGTGTATTCACACTGGGCGCACACAGTGTGACTGTATTGGAGGGTTTAAATTAGCATTGACCGATGAGGCCACAGAAAGTTAATGTGCTAAATGTGCCACCAGATCCATTCAAGGGCAGTGTGACCAGTACATTGCCTCCGGCAGATTGGTCTGTCATCTGTGTGTGTGTGTGTGTGTGTGTGTGGGGACATACTTTGCCTGTGTGTGTGAGAGAGAGAGAGAGAGACTATAATGAGTATGTCACAGATTGTGCGTGGCGTTCTCAGAAAGACAGAGAGGTCATTGGGTTCACAGCTGTTAATAGAGCGCTTCAGCTGACTGGAACACAGAGGAACACACGGTAGTAGCACAGGGTCATCTGAGGATGCATGTCGTTGCTGTCGGATGGAAACCTTGTAGCTCTGGTCCATAGCATTAGAAAGAGTTCTCCTCGACGCTATGGGAACCCAGGCTGCGCAGCCTCTCGGATGGAAGTTTTTTTTTTTCCGGGTAAATATTTTTGGGCCAAAAAGTGTATTTTAGACATGAGGTGGGGGACTCCCGAGTTTTTAAAAATTGTGAAAAAGCTCATGCCGCCTTGCATTGCGAGGCGTTGTGAGCTTTATGTAGATCTGCCATTTTTGCTACTTATGTGTGGCACTCTAGTGCAGGGTTCCCCAATTAGTTTTCCCCAAGGGCCGAATTATGTCTAGGGTACCAAGCCGAGGGCCACGGTGGCGTTCCCACTACTCCAGCGACAGGTTTTGTTGTTGTCGGGTGAAAATCTTGTACGTTCAAAACCGTTCGTTTTGAACGAACTCTTGGCCTGGTTAATAAACCAGACTGCACAACACCACCCCCTGGCGGTACACGCAGTGAGGAATTAGTATGAGCAATGCCAGGCTAACTGTCTGGCCCCCACCAACCCCAGTAATAATGGTGGTATAAGAGCAGCACAACACTAGTATATAGTCGTTGTCGAGTGGAAACTAGTATCCAAATGTGCACGTTCTTTCGCAAATAGTAAAGCCCTGCTTCATCGTACAAGGCCGTCGTACAAGGCTGTCACACAACACCTTGCGGTGCGAGGCGTTGTGTGCTTGTAGATCGGTTGTTTTCACTAGTTTAAAGAGGTGGTGCCATAGTTTTGTACTTTTTCTGTTTTTCATGTGTCTAGGAGGTTGAAAGTACTTCATTAGACCCCTTGGTGTGGTTTTTATGAGCAATTATGTATTCTCTTGGTATTTGTTTGTTTTCTCTTGGAGGCTGCCACCTTGTGGTCAAAAGTGTCAGTTAAAAATCACACCCGTGTGAACTGAGCGGTGGTTCTCCCCCCCCCGTGTGTGTGTGTGTGTGTGTGTGTGTGTGTGTGTGTGTGTGTGTGTGTGTGTGTGTGGCCTGGACAACAGCGCCCCTCCCTTAACATGTGTGGTCAGAAAAGGTACTACACAGGCTTGAGGCTACATACAGACCCACCCACATACAAACAAACTAACATACCTACACACACGGCCACGCTATGGAGACGGTGTGACCACCGCTCAAAAACACAGATACAATTACATCACAGAATCAACTCCTCCCCTAATTAACATTCACCCAACACTGTGGGGTGTGGCTAACTTAGCTGGGTCACCACCCACCATGACATCCATGCATACTTAATGAACTGGGGGTGTGGCCACATAAAAACCCAATTTTAACTCTTTCTGTATACTTTTTTGGAAAAAATCTTCCTCCTAGTATAATCATAATACCTGATAATCATGTTTTAGAAATCATGGCACCACCTCTTTAAATATTTTTTTAAATGATAAATGCAAAACGAACGGTTTTGGACATACAAGATTTTCACCCAACAACAACGATATCTGAACTGTGCTCTTGGGGAAAACTAATTGGGGAACCCTGGTATAGAGGGATGGAGAAATGCATACAGATTTGGTTGAATAAAGATGCTTCATTTCAAAGTACCCTAACCGCTCGACTCATTCTAATCTGTCCTTTGAAGTGACAGCCTACTCAGGTGCGTACTTGTAGCCTACTGTACATTGTGCTTCATGAATCACGGCACTAGAATTAACTATAGGCACATCCTGTGACACATGCCTCCTTCGCACTTCCACGCCCATCACGAGCACTGTGCTCGGTGAAAAGTACAACAGCGAGGCCACTGCCATTTACGGTGGCTGTTGGTGTGTGGCATCCGTCCAGTGAGTCAGAGTGTAGGCTGATGACTTTTTATTTGATGTTTTTGCTTTGTCTGCCTCCTTCCCTCTCTTTCACCCCTCTTCTTTCAAAGTAAATTGTAGCGCTTCTTTTAGTGCTTTGAGAGCCCTATAGAAATCCTTTGTGGTTGTCTGCTGATGGAACTAATTTCATAACCAGGCTTTCGTACACTTCTAAAGCAGCGGGTTGCCTATCTAAGTGCGCTTTCTTAAAACATTGCATGTTGGCTCTGAGCCAATCTCTGAACTCATTAAAGATGAAGCTAGAGTCAGAATTCAATTAGATATCAATTTTGATTTTCACTTTTTGAAGGTTTGCCATTGCTTTTTTTGCTGTTGCAATTTTTAGGTGAGGCATTTACACACGCAGAAAGAGATGAAAAGGAATAGAGTCTGCACACTGGTGATGCTGAAAAAGCTCTGCTGTGTTTTTGTTGCATCCTCAACGTTTTGGCCTATTCAGACCTTCATCAGGACATACATTATTATACCATACATTTACACATACACATACACAACCTCCTTGACATACTGCACACTTGTCCCCATTGTTTGCTAGCTTTAGTTTCTTCCACATGTGCATTGTTTTCATGATTATCTGTATGTACACACATACAAATATACACACAAACAGTAACACGTGTATGCGCTCTAACACATTTCATTTTTATCATGCCCCTTCAGACACAGTATGACTTGAGCTGCACAGCTGAGAAATAAACAATGTTATTTAGGCCCCTGCAATCACTATGCATGATGGCACACAGTATCTAGACAAATTATGCTGGTAAATGAAGCAGAATGAAGCCTCTGGTTGAGCCTGGGACTATCCACATGAAGAAAGGACAAACAAATATGTTACAGTGCCACTGGTGTAACATAACTAGTCATAGGCAGTAGTGTTAACATTTTGAACACAGGCCTTTTACTTGTAACAGAGTATTTTTTTATATTGTGGTATTGCTACTTTTACTTAAAGGGATATTACACTTTCAAAAAACTTTTGGTCATTGTATGGTCTAATCAGGCTTGTATGAACACCCTGAACAGTTTTTAATTTTCTTCATTCAGTATTTAGATATTTGATGTAAATGTTACCAGCTCCAACACGCCCAGGCCCTCTCCACATACACACCCATTGTAACTTCAAACTCCATTTTAACCATGATAGATTCATTAAAAACACACATTATTTTTTCTGGTGACTCATAATACCCTCCTAATACGTGAGCAGACCGTGTTTTTTCAATAACTTTTTTCATTTATTTTCAATAAAATATTATTGTATTTAATGTTTTCCATTTTCCCAAAGAATTATTAAAAATAAATGAAAAAAGTTATTGAAAAAACACGGTCTGCTCACGTATTAGGAGGGTATTATGAGTCACCAGAAAAAATAATGTGTGTTTTTAATGAATCTATCATGGTTAAAATGGAGTTTGAAGTTACAATGGGTGTGTATGTGGAGAGGGCCTGGGCGTGTTGGAGCTGGTAACATTTACATCAAATATCTAAATACTGAATGAAGCAAATTAAAAACTGTTCAGGGTGTTCATACAAGCCTGATTAGACCATACAATGACCAAAAGTTTTTTGAAAGTGTAATATCCCTTTAAGTAAAACAAAAACAAAAAAAGACTTTTTCCACCACTGTACTGTACAAAGATAAGCATTGTGTTGTTTATCAGAGTACCAAAGACAGTTGAAAGAGGAGGGACTGTCACCACAAGTTTGTTTTTACTCAGGGCAGGTAGTCCTTAGCCTGGTTAATAAACCAGACTGCACAACACCACCCCCTGTTGGTAGTGGTAATATCCGACACGCAGTGAGGAATTAGTATGAGCAACGCCAGGCTAGGTAGTCCTCATGTTCTGAATGCAAAGTGTGAGTTTATGAAGAAATACAATTTAAGATTAATTTTTAGAATGTTATGCTTTATTCCAGATAGGCAGGGGTCATCGCCATGCTGGCTTGTGGTGGACATTTTTGCCAAATATATTTTTTGCGACAGACATACAAAATGAGAAGAAAATAATATATATATATATATATATATATATATAAACACATGACGAGACGACATGTGTTTATAAAACATTTGAGAACCACTAGCACTAGTGGACTCCTAATGTGTCAGTGTCATAATAAATCAGTGTCATACATATTCTGAAGAAACCATGGAGACTGACAGAGTAATTGGGTCTTATGATGAAAACAAGAACATTATAATGCTGTGTAAAAAAGAAAATCTAGAATCTAGAATTTGCGACGGACAAAACCAACTCTTGCCATGGACACATTTTTCCATGTACGGACGTGTTGATGACCCCTGCAGTGTGTGGAGAGAATGGAAACCAAGGACGGAGAGAGTAGAGAGATGTGACACAAGATTGGATTTTAACTCGGGCGTCTTGCTCACAAGGAGCAGGAGGTCTGGTCTGTGCACTGGCTGAGCCACCAGACCAGACACCCCAAGGGTATTCTTCTGACACAAGTTCAAAGCTATGTGAATTATTCACAGCAGCTTGTTACTGCGGGCAGTTTTTGTCTTCACAGGTGTGTGGATGATAAAGAGGCTCACGGCAAAACTACATTTCTTAAAGGGGAATCATGTAATCATGTCATTTATATATAGCACCTTAGGGCTGATGTCACGAAATAAAGAAAAAATGCTCCACCTTCTGTGCAGTGTAGATTAGAACCAGAGAATCAATGTTTTGCGGTCATGTCATCAGTGACAGTGACGGACCGAAGACGTCATTTTGTCCGTCTTCTACTAGGCAGCCTAGAAAATAAAAAATAAACGTAAGACTTGTTTAGAGCATTTTCAGCCAGTTGGGTTACATTATCTACAAGTAAACTTTATGATTACTATAACCATATACCATTGTAAACTACTAATATTTGCTTGAAAAGCAATTATATTCTATATAAGCTCAGAAGATGAAATGCCATGTGTACACACCGATATAGTGTCATAATTTCATTTTATGAATATTTGTCCTGCTGTCATGACATAGGCCTGTCTTGTAAGATTGCCATTAACAAGTGGGATTTGTGTGTGGCACGGGGTGGTTGGTGTAGTTGTCATCGGATAAATATAAAAACAATATAATTTTCTTGTTGTGCATAATACAGTATGTGGCAAATTACTCTGCTGAATGCTGATATGAAACGATCCAATGGCGCCCCTTAGTGGACAAACTGGTCATGCAGTGGGTGAAAGGTGGTGTAGTTCAGGCAGCTGTATACCCTGAAATACAGCAACCTGCTATGTTATATACAGTAGTTAACAAAAGATAACAAAATAATAACAAAAACTAAATGTAAAAACATTTTAGTTAATCATAGAACTTCCCAAGCATCATCCTCTCTATCTTACTTGTCATTTCTTGTCTTTGCCTCCCTCTTTGCCTACCTTTTTATCTCCTCCTATTCTTTTACCAGATCTTTGATTCTCTTTACATTTCCTCTCCATCTTAAGCCTCATTTATACTTTGTCATACAACAGTGTCAAAAAATGTCTCTCTCTAGCCCTTTGCACACAGGACAGTTGCGTTTTTTTGTTTGTGGCATGAATAAAACGCATTGGATTTGGTGTGCAAGGCTGTGCGGAATCGGCGCTGCGGATCCAAAAAGGAGTCATAAAAGGAGTGATGAGTTTTTTACCGCATGCGACAAGACGCACAAATCGAACTGGTTTCGATCGAGAAAAAAACGCACGGCGGCAGCCACTCGTCGCACGGCTAATTCGGAGCCGGTGTGCATGAGGTCATAGAGAATCATTGTTTTCTTTTCAAAAAATTATATTGTCCGTTTTATCCGTGCGGTTAAACGCGCCTGTGTGCAAAGGGCTTCTCTCTCTTTCTCCCTGTCACTCTTTGCCAGTCTCTCTGTCTTTCTCTCTGTTGGATGGATTATTGTACACATTTATCTCTCTATCTCTCTCCAGGACAGCAAAGACCCTCCAGACTGCCCCCTCAGTGAGTCTTTCACCTCGTGTACGCTGGGCGTCGACCTGCGACGGGGGAGGCGCCGCTTCTCTGGAAACCTGCAGCTGCCCCCGTTGTCGTGGCGACAGGGCGAGAGGTCGCGGACGCCAGACGACGAGATCATCAGTAGGCCCACGTCCCTCCCCTTCGGAGCCCCGCCCAGAATAGACATCACGCCCGTGGACTTTGACTGGTGAGTGGGCCTGCTTAGTCCGGGCTTTAATGGATAGACTAAATGGATTTCATGGTAACAGGACAGGGTATAACAATGGTGTGGCTTCCATGTACAGTAGATCTCTGACGTCATGTTGATGATGTCTTATTGATGATGACAGTCTTGCCCAAATACAGAGGTACTGTATGGCAGGACAGTGGGTCTGAGAATATGAATTCACAAAATGGTTAAAAAATTCAAATTGGGCACTTGGTACCCTGGCCTTCTGTTGATGGCTCGGCGTTCGCAAGATTGGCTGCTGACACATTGGCTGCTGACACAGACACACAAGCGCTCTCTCCTCTGTGCCAAGCCGTAAGAAGAACAACTTGTAGAACAAGAAGCTTAGTTCCCATGTCTTGCACATACTGTAGCTGATGGTTCTAAGCATCAGTTCATCAGTTGTACATCGTTGCTGTCAGGCAGAAACCTTGTCTCCATGTTTTAACTTTTTGTGTTTCTTCATAAATGAACACCCTACTTCATCATACTACAGCGTCACACTAAAGCATCAAAAGTGGCAGATCCACGAGACCCGTTTTGAGCTTGTAAATCTCTTGCTATTTGCCAGACCCATGAAATGGGTAGGCCTACATAAGCAAATGTCGGTCTGTCCGGGTTTTCTATATAAAGGGTATATATGATGATGACATGATGATGACATGCCTACAAAAGGCATGATGTCATAAATGATGATGACAGACAGGGGGTCTGGCACAACCAGGTTGACCTGGTCTAGTTTTTTTAGCAAGTCCTGAAAAGTAACAGTTTTGGACATGAGGTTTCCACCCGACAGAGACAATATTTTCAGTTGAGGGTGAGTTTACCCCAGCCACCAGACCACTTTGTTGCATCAACAGAAACCTGAAAGTCTGCTTGTAAATGTAAAACACCCTGTTACTTCTTGTTCAATCCTTTCACTATGAATGTCACCTTTTTGCTGCTTGTGTTGTGACATCACAGCACTACTGTATTTTCTGACGTCTGACAAAGCCCATGAGTTTCCGACCAGGAGTTGAGTTAGGAGTTGGAGGGCTGTTTGTGTGGATTTTTCCTACTTGGAAGTCGGAAACTTCCCAGTTGCCACTTAGCACAAACTCACCGTTTAGCTGGGTTCACGTCATACAGGACAGATGGTACGGGTATGTTTCAGCCAAATGGGAACTGTGAAGTTTCCAAAAACGCTCTGATTGGCGTCACATACTGACATCAGTCCTTTGCTAAAGTCATCACTTAAATACACCCTCTAGTTATTGTCAAAGGACCCATGAAGGTGGAAAGTCTGAAACTGTGATTCCAGCTTTTGATATTGCCTTGGTGATGTGATATAATTGCATACGCTAGGTTGTGCTCACAATTTCATGGCACACACATTAATCCTACTGCTAGTACCAACTTTTAGTATTTTAAAAGTATACAATTTGTTGTAAAATGCACATATACTGTCCTGCTCTTGTACAATTGTCAAATGAACACCGTGTATACGGTAGCTTCAGTTTGATGTTCAGGTGACTAACAGAGCCCACCTGAGGGGCAGACTAGCCCCACTAAACTCTTAGGCCAGACCCCCTCTTACTTCCCATTAGTGTTAGGGTCATTTAAAAAAGAAATGCCAGAACCAAACTGATTTTGGAACATATGGTCCATCAGGGTTCCTGTCTGTTATTTTGGACGTTTGGACGTGTGAATATCTCTACTCCACACCCTCCAGGCGCATAAGCGGCCATGTCTTTCCACTGTATCCCCACTGAGAAGCACTTCTCAGTGGAGGGGGAAATGAAGGGGGGAAAAATTGCTTGACCCTGCATAAGCTACAGTACTTATGGAGTTTAACTTATTTCCTGTATAAGGTTATTGGTAGCCCAACCTTCAGCAGCTGTTCCTGGTGCCCTGACTATTGCTGACTGTCATGTTGTATTCAGCTCTTCAGTTTAAGCTATGATACCGCTCCCACTACTCTATTGGATTTGTTACACACACTGCCTCCGTACATACGCATGCGCGTTGGCATGTCCTTGGCATGCAGCCAGGGGTATCACATTCAGATAAGCTTTTTAGCTAATAAGCTAATCAGTCCTGATTACCATGGCATGCAGTTGTATGTGTATGTGTGTGTGTAGCTGGCACACACACAGTTTAACAATTTATGTCCACACACAGGGAAAGCATAGGGACACAAATATTTTAGGTGCAGTAAAGGTTACATTCACAAACTCATGGATATGTCCTCGTGATACAACACGCATGTCACTCAGCACTCAATGGGCAAATATGGCAGCAGAGTCGGCACAATACTTTGCCAGCCTTTCTGCCACTTCTATGGGCATCCCAAGAGTTAAAGCACTCTCTGTAGTTGTTCTCATGGGCCTGGAAGTCCACCCGTTGCTATTCTGACAGCAGACAGACGTACCGCTGGAAGGCTGTATGATGGCCTACTGTATGTCGGGTCTATTGCCTCTCTTCCCAGTAGCTGTTATGGGAGGGACCGTCAGGTAGCGTATGCTGTTGGTAGATTCCACCGGTGAATAGTGCCTTCTTGTATGCAAGCTACATAGTTCACAGAAGCAAATGCATCCACTGCACCTACTGTACTACACCCTAACCCAATGTAGCAGTTTAACGTCATGCCCAGGACACACACACACACACACACACACACACACACACACACACACACACACACACACACACACACACACACACACACACACACACACACACACACACACACACACGTAAATCATGACCTTTAGTTTTCTGAAAAACTTCAAATATTTATTCATAAATTACAAAAACATTATGCTGCTATATACTGTACTGTACATGGCAACAAAAACCCCGCCCTGAAGGGTAAAAACTCCATCGCCCAAAATGGATTAACAGTTATATTAATTATTACTTATGGCAATGGCATACTTACAATTTGTTGTCATGTTTTTTTTGTTTTTGTTTAAATCCTTTTCAGCAATTGACGTCATTCCTGTAGCATCCCTTGATTGGTACAGGACTATCATTTAATTCAAGTGAATGTGAAGTAATATAATTATGTAAAACTGTTTTAAGTATCTATATTAGAGTAGGCACACATTTAAAACCCGAAGAGTAAAGTTACATCTTTGGAACAGATGATGTGGGCTATTTGAAGAGCTGCATTCCCATTCCTTGCCAGAAGGGTGCATTGTGTACTTGGCTGACCAGGCTTGGCTCACATAGAGACCGACTAGTACTGTACATGAACATACACAGACAAAGGCATTTTTTACACATTTGTCTATTATTTTAGTCCATTTATGTCATTTGTTTTGTTTTAATTGTTGTACAAGGCCAATGGAGAATCCACATGTGATATTACACTGGGTGAATAGAACTGTTGATGGTGTCAGCTGTGGGGTTGTTTATTGCGACCGTAGGTCGCAGTTACTTGCACACTATCCAAACCTCCACCGGCTGTCCCTCCGTCACTCCCTCCGTCACTCCCTCTGTCACACGTCACACGTCACACTTTTGCCCTGCTCATATCTCTGCAACCGTTGCCCCGATCCATGCCAGATTTTGCACACACACTCCTTGCCTGCCAAACTACAACCTCCAAGGACCCCCGGAGTTTCGGGGACCCCCAGGTCCCTGGGGGACCCCCAGGTGTAAAAAATTACCAAATGTGCAAAAATGACCAAATGACCACCCCAACGGGGCTGCTCTCTCTGTGTCACACACACACACACACACACACACACACACACACACACACACACACACACACACACACACACTCTCTCTCTCTCTCTCAAACATAATGTGTGACCTGCCAAGTGGCAAGGAATGTTGCCACTGTCCTCTCTCTCTCACACACACACACACACACACACACACACACACACACACACACACACACACACACACACACACACACACACACACACACACACACACACACACACACCCCTTCACACCAGGGAGTCCAGGAAGGATGAGCCTCCATGCTTAAATAAACAGACCTGGGTCCACTATCAAGATCTGCCTGTGGGTGTGTCTACTTTTAGCAGGAGAGCTTGCATCTTGCATGCTAGTATTGGCATTTCTCCCAAACTCAATGAAGACAACACACAAGATTTGAAGACTTCTAGAAGAAATGAGACTTTTGCAAGAACATACCACAAAGGTTTGCTGAAAGTAGGCCTGCCTAATACAAGTGTAACTATACACGCTGAAACTCTGGAGTGTCAGGTGATCATTGCTGAAACCTCAGAACAATAGCCACATATTAGCAACCATAAATACAGATGCCCACCCTTTAGCTAACAGAAACTGCTTTTGTAAATGCTGGAATGTTAAAAAGGTCATCTCTTTCACTTTCAATTGTATACATTAGCTATTGTTCATAACTACACAGTCATGTCATCAAAATGCATCTGTCCCATCTAGCGCCACCATCTGGCTGATTTTTAAAAAACACATTTTTGGACACTGCTCCTACAGAATTTGCCCTAAAATCACACAAACCACTACACAGTATCTCTACAGTCACCCTGCTCCTACAGATTTTGCCCTAAAATCATGCACACCAGTACACAGTATCTCTACAGTCATGTAATCACAACGCATCTGTCCCATCTAGCGCCACCATCAGGACGATTTTGCACAAACTACTTTTTGGCCTATTTATGGAGATAAGCGACCAACGGTCGCTTATCTCCCGATTAGGGAGTCTTACTGGTATTATCTCCTGACTGACTGCCCAGTGCCCACTCTTTGTCGTGCTTGTGAATTCCCTCCACCCAGCACCGAGAGTACAGCAGTAGCATCCATATCCACAGGTTTCTTTACACACTAAGCAAAGGTGTGTGTGTGTGTGGCAATGTAAACGTATGTTTTCTCATGCCAATAAAGCCCTTTGAATTGAATTGTGTGTGGGTGGGGGTGGGGGGGTTCTGCCAAGCGATTTAATCCTTCACTATTAATCCCCCAGTCCCTAAACTCTATCTTCCACCCTTCTCCTTGTTTCACTGGTTACATCAATTCTTTAATTATTTTTTGTTACATCAATGCTTACATCAAGAGTGAGTGCGTGCGTGTGTGCGTTTGGGGAGGTATTTTGGGATTCAATTATGTTTCCTGCTGATGCATGCGATTGCCTCATAGCACAGAGTCCCTCATGCATTGATTGTCTAAGTTCAGTGTGAATGGGTGGGTGTGCTCCTACTTTGTGCTGGTGAGGGAGCATGCTGTGCACTGGTGTGTCTCAATGTGTAACTAATTCATGTACAGTATGGGTGTCTGTGGCTGTTTGTCATTATGGTGCTAGTGAAGTGTGTCTCTCTGGGGTTGTGTATGTGTGTATGGACGGATGGATGGGCGAGTCACGTCGAGCAGTGAATCTGAACGTGAAGTTAAAAACTTTCTATCTCAAGAGCCAAAAGCCTCCCCGGGACCCAAACTAGTGAAAATAGCAGACCTACAAGCTCACATGAGTCGTAGATCTGCTATTTTCATTTTATTATATATATTTTTGTTTTATGGAATTTCTTAGATTTTTTTCTTTTTTGTATGTATGAAATTGTCATTAGAAATTAGTTTTTAATTTCTGAAAATGTTTTGGAAAATAAATAAATTGTAGTAAACAAAAACATAATTATGTTATGTACTCGTGACCCATAAAAATGTGTTTGCGACCCAAGACCCAAACACGGTTCCCAACCCAGTGTTTGGGAAACACTGATGTAGAGCACAGTTGTGAATACATTTGATTGCAGGTGTCTGCACATCTCAATACTATGTTATTTGATATTTCCTTGATCCTTAGATAGATTCTAGTTAGTTAAGTTGTTCCACCATTTTGAAGTTTACCCCAAAGTATTATTTCTGCTCCAAAGAAGGTGTCCCTGAGGAGCCTTGCCGGAAGATTTCAGCTTTCCTTTATTCCATGTACCCTGCTCCCTCTAATGAAGGAGAAATTGGACATTGACTCACAACTGATTGGAGAAACAGAGGCTGAGACAGAGGAAGCAAAACCGACCAGACGTGCCTGTTAGATCCCTAAATGTAACGACCAGAGATGAAGTGCTCAATAAAAGAATAATTTAGATGTGATTGATGCCTGACCTTGTGTGCACTTGTGTGCACACACACACATGCACGCACACACACACACACACACACACACACACACACACACATGCACGCACACACACACACTGGATAATAATTAGCAAGGAGTGTTAACATAAGGAGGGACAGCGATTGCATTTTCCATGAGTGTGTGTGTTTGTATGTACCTGTATGTGTGAGGGGGTTTAATCACTGGAAATGATGGTCTGCACTATGTACACAGATGCCTCTATATGTATACTTACTAATTATTTAATTGCAGTTTTTGGTTTACAATAAAATGCCTCTTCTGACCTGTATCGCTGATCAGAATGATGAAGTGATTCTGATAACTTTGATCATGGAGGTGATAGTAGTGATGCTGATGATGACGAGAATGAATTCTTGAATACTGAATATTTCGTTTAGTGGGTGTTTTTCCTGTGGTGAGGGGTCATCCTGTTTTGGTCCAGTGTCTCTGTGTGGTGTAGTAGGGTTCTGCATTAATCAAGACCCCTCCTCTCAAGACTCCCAAGTCCCAACTACAACAAACACAACAACAACACTGTTGGCACATCTTTATGAAAAATATAACAGTGGATATTTCACCCTCCATATTACACACTGAAAATGAAGCATACTACTTGTTATGCAAATGCAAACCTGATTTGAGGAGAGTGCTGCTCTGGCTCTGGCAGTTGGTTCACAGCAAGCAACCATATACAGACAGACCCACATGTCAGGACCTTTATTGGGGATAATATTATTGGGGTGATCTCTGAACAGAACACAGGCCATCTGTGCACCACTGCACAGCGACAGATCTGGAGTCTGCCTTCGTGGCACTCAGTGGTCACTCGCTAACTGAACTTTCGAATGGCTTTCTGTTGACCATGGCATAAATCTCTCTCAATGTCATGTCTGTGTCGCCCATCCTTTCTGTTTCCCCTTTCTTTAATTTCTTCACTCCCTACCTCATCCTTCTCTCTTGTCTCGCATGGTTGCATGACTTGCACCTCAGTCTCACCTCTTGTTTCCTGCTCTCCATCGCAACTGTGACGTCATTAGCAGCTTTCAGCGACGGTCGGTGAGGCATTAAGTTATTAAATAAGAGGCTTCGTATCCCTGTCACTACCGTCACAACAGTGACACCCTACAGAACACACACCAAGAAATGATTTGATCTCCTTTTCTCCCTCTGCCCCGCCTTCTCTGGTCCGGCAGGCCTCTCGCTTTCTCTCTTCTGCTTTCTGCCCTTATTGGTGCTTCTAAGTGTTTTCAGTGTGATGTCTTCCTTTGGTGGAATGGTTTTGCACATGCTTCTGACTTTAATAATTCATTAACAGTTGAGCACTGGATTAAGGCCGCTGCTGCTGTTACATCACTTTTACTACAGGGTTTCCCACAAGGACAAGAACATGTAGAGAGCCAGTTAAGTGATGAATTTAAAAAACATAATTAACTGGCTGAAAATTAATTGCTTTTGCCCATTTGGAAAACAGAATCTATAATACTTGGGCTGTGAGCTATTGCCAAGGGGAACCAGAAAATCTCATTCCTGGCACAGCCTCACTTTGACACCTCCCTGCACTACACGTTACAGTAGGATTAAAACTAAACTAGTCATGGTTGTGTTGAACCTTAGACCCTCGTCTTACCATGGCCCATCCCATTTCAATACATTTAAATGGCTGACAGTTGAAAATAGGGTAAAGGAGCTGAAATTGAGACTTGCACATAAGATATTGCAAGGTAATGGGCCAAGATATTTTAACAATATTTTTTCTAGATGGTCAAGGCTCCAAGAATGTACAATGTCCAAGAATGCAGGTTTTTCTTATTTATTTACCTCCAAAATAAGAGAACAGTCCTGTGCAGGATTCTTACAGTGTAGGGTTGAGGTATAAATACTACCAATATAAATACAGTTTACAGTTTAGGCATTTAGACACTTTTAATCCAAAGCGACTTACAATAAGCAGGTAATACATCAATATAATAAGCAAGATAATATGTCAGAACATCAACAACAATACAACAAATGCATTGGAATATTACTCTAGAAAAAATAATAACTGCTCGGATATTATTTTAACTGATGTTATTTGAGTTGTGTGAAAAGCCTATATTTTAGATTGTAATTAAAGAATATAAAAGATGAGTGTTAAAATTATTTCATTTACTTAGAGATTCTATTAAACCCATTCCCAAGATACAATGCAACCTTTCATGGTTGGATGAGACTTATGGGGGCTAGAAGTGTTACTGTAAATAGCAATAAAGAAACTGCTGGCTTATTGTGTCTAAAAAGACATATTTAGCCACTTGTACGCATGCCACCATGCGTACGCATGCCCCACATTTTAGCACAGTAAACGTGATAAAACAATAGAACGAAGCAAATGAAAACATTTTAACCCTCACTTTTTCTTTTCTCTAATTACAATCTAAAATATGAATATGTCCTTTAATTCCACAGTTTGGGGCGAGGAGGGAAAATTGTCTATGATGAGTGGATTTTTGTCCTGGGGTTTTTAGCGAGGGTTCTGTCAGCATCCCTGTGTCTAAGGGCTGGACATAACATTTTAAGAAGAAATAAACAGTTGAACAGCTTAACTAAGAAATAACAACAAACCAAGAACTTAGTCGATGTCTTTTCTCCTGTTAGCCTTGAGCGTTCTCTATTCACGCAACACTTCTAGCTTCCTTACCCACAATGATTAGTAACTGGCATAACTCAAACAAGGCTAACCATGTCCCATGAGTTAGACTAACTACACAATTACACATTTCCTTCACACATTCTATATGCATTTCCATGTGTCAAATCATTCACAAAACAGTTACAACTAGAAGCAGTGCTCTTCCGAGCACAGGTCTGACTCTCCACCAGGTCAGGTATGTCATTGTGGCATCCTGGTGGCGCTATAATAGGGCAATGTGAAAATGGTGCTATGCCTTCTTCGGCCTTTAACGGCAATATGGCGCTGCATGCATGATTTGAGGCATTTTGTTCCAAATATGTCGACCTGCTGGTGGCGCTATAACGGGTCAATGTGAAAAGAGTGGCATTTGTTCCTTGACCTAGTGGGAATGTGCGTGCAGAATGTCTCTGAAATCACATGCGGTGTTCGTGATTTAAGTCATTTTGTTTAAAATTTACCAATCCTGCAAACTTTGGAAGCCAATGTTAGGCAATTAGGATGGAATATGAAATATCGGACAGATGCGTCTTGATCACATGACTATAGAGATACTGTGAACTGATTTGCGTGATTTTTGGATAAAATCTGAAGGAATAATAGGAAAAAGTTTGTTTTACATAAGTCGGCCTCCTGGTGGCGCTATAAAAGGCAGATATGAAAAATGCAGGGCAAAGGTTTTTCCTTTGCCTCTAAGGAATGCGCATACAAAGTTTTACACTGATCAGTGGAGTTATAGGTAAAAACTCGAATCGGCCTGTTATAGCCCCACCATGAGGCTGATTTGAAAAATGTGGCATTTCTTCCTCAGCTTTTTGGGAACGTGCATGCACAATTTCACCAAAATCGGACGCTGCGTTCATGATTTGAGGCATTTTATTTAAAACTTACCAATCCTGCAAACTTTGGACGCCAACCAGGAAGGAATTTGGAAAATACGGCAGATCCATGTGGATTACATGCCTTTAGAGATACTGTCTACCGTTTGCGTGACTTTTGGACAAAATCTGTAGGAGTACTGGCCAAAAAACAGGCCCATGTGAAAAATATGGGGCAGAGGTTCTGAATTGGCATCCAGGGAGTCTATGTGTGCACAGTTCGGTCGAGACCGGGCCAACCGCGCCGGAGATTAGCTGGTAACAGACAGACGGACGGACGGACGGAGGCACGCACACACGCACAGACAGACGGACGGACGGACACACACGGACAGATGGACAGGGTGCAAAACATAGTCTCCCCATGCCTTCGGCCTGGTGGAGACAATAAAATAGACAATACAGATTGAACATACTGTAGCCTCCACTGGCTGCTGACCGGACACAACTCCAAGCCAGCATGATGACAGTCATTAATCGAGTCAGCTGTGCAGTGTTTGCTTATAATGACCAGTTTTACCCTGTGGGGTCCTTATGGCAATAGGGCGCGGGTTGCCCCGTGACACTAGTTAATAGGGTCTCACATGGCTATTTAATTAGAGGAATGCTAGGGCTACTGTTCTGGGCAAACCCATGGCAGCAGAGGAGTAGAAAAAACATCCGTGAGAGATCAAATCAAGTCAGTCCTTTCTTAGGTTTAACGTGCATGTGGGAAACGTCAACATATTTATTGTCTCCACCAGCCGAAAGGCATGGGGAGAGACTATGTTTTAGCCTCCGTCCGTCCGTCCGTCCGTCCGTTCACGCGTGTCCGTGTGTCCGTTTGTCCGTGTGTCCGTCCATCCAGTTTGTTGCCAACTAATCTCCGGCACCGTTGGCCCGGTCGCTGCCAAACTGTGCACACACAGTCCCTGGATGCCAATTCAGAACCTCTGCTGCCCCACATTTTTCACATGGGCCTGCTCTAGCGCCACCAGTAGGCCGAGTTTTTTGCCTCCTACAGATTTTGTCCAAAAATCACGCAAATTGGTAGACAGTATCTCTACAGTCATGTGATCGACATGGATCTCTCCGATTTTCCATATTCCATCCAGTTTGCAGGATTGGTCCGTTTTGAATTGAGGGTATACGTGTCTGTGACATCATCATCATACCTGGAGGTTATGCAAAAACACCTACTGAGTGGCAAAAAAACTACTTTCTGGACTTGACAACCCATACATCCAAACAGAAAAGTCTTTTCTGATTGCATTAAACAACGTTAAACTTTGCCAATCGATTTGCCATTCGCTTTATGCATGTGACCCTCTATAAAATGCCTGAATCATGAACGCAGTGTGCGATTTTTGTGAAATTGTTCATGCACATTCCCAATAGGCCGAGGAATAAATGCTGCTTGAAAAAAATCAAATCAGCCTCATGATGGCGCTATAATAGCCTGATTCGTGTTTTTACCTATAACTCTACTGATCAGTGTACAACTTTGTATGTGTACTCCCAAGGCCAAGGAAAAACCTTTGCCCTGCATTTTTTCAGATCTGCCTCTTATAGCGCCACCAGGAGGCCGACTTATGTAAAACACATTGTTTTTCCTATTATTCCTCTAGATTTTATCAAAAAAATCTTGCAAGATGGATCTGTCCGATATTTAATATTCCATCCTAATTGCCTAACATTGGCAATTATTGGAATGTGAGTCTGACTGATACATCTTGATTGTATGACTCCACAGATGTGTGTACAGGTGTACAGGTTCAAGTGGTTAACTTTCTTGTTATCCTCAACATTGTACACATACAGTACTGTATATACTTCATAAGGTGGCATACAGTGAAGCTACAGTATAGTTTGTAGAAGTGTGGAGAAAGTGGTGAAAGGTGGAGCTGAAATAAAAATGGTCCACTCTATAGCTTGTCAGGTCACCGTGACGGCCATTACCTCTTATGTCTTGATGGGCAAGCTGAAAGAGGCCATTGTCCAAATGCTTTATTGGTTGAGAGGGCCAGAGAAATTAAAGAGGAAGGGAGGGGGGGGGGTGAAATGATCATTGAGTCACAACCAAAACAAAACACTCCTCAGAGCAGACGAGCCGATGCTCACATTTTGCTCAAGCTGTTTGTCTTTTTGTTCTCTTTTTTTATGTTATCTATCCTTTCTCTGTTTTTGTCTCAAGGCCATGCTTTGTCTTTATCGCTCAGTGAATTAAAAATAAAATTGTATGTCTGCATGCATGTGCGTGCGTGCGTGCGTGCGTGCGTGCGTGCGTGCGTGCGTGCGTGCGTGCGTGCGTGCGTGTGTGTGTGTGTGTGCACGCTGTGTGTGTGTGTGTGTGTGTGTGTGTGCACGCTGTGTGCGCGCTGTGTGCTTTTAAGTGTGCACATGCTCTCTCTTTTTTCAGCTTTTCTTCAGATAGCAATGTCATGGTTGGACTGCTCCTATTCTCTGTCACAGGCTCACAGCAGATACAATTATAGGAGTGTGTGTCTGTGAGTGAGAGAGAGAGAGGGAGAGCACAAAAGAGTCTGACGGAAATGGCAGTCACTTAGATAATAATGGGATGTGCACTTCAACCCTTTGTTATTGTGTCAGCGTGCAGAGTAAATTTTGTCAAGCTATGGGATGGCATTAAAACGAAGACTTAATTCAAGTTGTTTATTCATGTGCATCCACGCTTTAAATACTACTATAATACAGTTGTGGTTGTGGTGTGTCTGCTGTCCTTTCGGTTTCTTTTCCTACAAATGCCGCTTCATCTGATCTCACTGTTTTCATTAACCCCGTCTACCTGACAAAAGGTCATCATCACAAACTCCCTGATACCTCCAAGAAGAAAAGAAACCTGGCAAGCTGTTACCGTGCCTGCCTTGCCTGGCTGTCGTCACGACAACCACTCGCCAATCCGGATAACGGGGAGGCGTGGCTTGCCAACAGCCTCTATGACTGTGCTGCAACTCACAGCCTATATCTGAATGAAACTGCAAGAGAAGCGTGTGCCCTGCTCTGCTCTGCTCAGCTCACTGGAGTCTTGAGTGAGAGAGAGTGGCAAATCTGACTTAGACATTTTCGAGAGGGGGCAGTTGATCTGTACCCCACCAGTAGTGCCTTTTGGAGTGGACAGGGGGGGTGTGTGTTTGTGTGTGTGTGTGTGTGTGTGTGAGAGAGAGAGAGAGAGAGAGAGAGAGAGGGAGAGAGAGAGAGAGAGAGAGTCAGTGTGGCTGATTGAGGCAGAGGAAGAGAAGCTTTCACATCCGTTGAATCTTTCATAAAGATCCACCAACTACAAGCTGCTGACTGAAAGGACTTAGTGAGAGAAGGAGAGTGCATCGGAGTGTGCACTTTGTAGGCACGCAAGCCCAGGAGAAGGAGAGAGTGACTGAGAAAGAGAGGGAAAAAAGTGTTCCAAAGAGAAATTCCTCTATTCAGGAAGGTGCCGTGATCTGGGGTAAGGCTCCTTCCTCTAAGAGCATCTAACGAGTGACAGGACCAAGAGAAAGCCACTGCGCTGGAGCGGAAGACAAGCGGGAAGGAGAGCAGGCTAATCCCTAAAACCGTGAAGCAAGGGGGGTGGCGGGTGGGGAGAGAGAGGGAGAGGCTAAGCAAGCAAAAGCTAGGGAGCACAGAAAGCGCTCCCTTGTGTTGTATATTTGTGTGTTACTTCGCCTCAGTCTCTCTGCGTAAAGCTCTCTGTCCTGGACTACAAGGAAAGGCACTGCTTCTGGCCCCCTCCCCTCCGGCTGGCACAACACAAGGGGGAGAGAAAGATAGAGAAGAGGGGGACACAAACCACATCTGCATGACTTAAACTGGGACTTAAAATCCACAGACTGAACTCTGAAGGTGGTGGGGTGGCTCATTTGTTTACGTGCAGAATTTGGGAAGGAGGTGAGGGTCAGACTCGACGGAAACCAGGAGGTGGTGGTGGAGGAGGAGAAGAGAGATTCAGCTGAGCTGAGGAGAGGAGGAGGTGTGGTGGGATGTCGTCCGACGAGCTCAGCGCCGCGGAGTCGGACGCGTGCATCCGCACGTTCAAGGAGCACATGCACCTGGAGCTGGAGCCCCCGAGGACCACGGGCGTGGCCGGGGCCAGGCGGGGCGCAGCCTCCCCGAAACTGTCGCCCCGGACCTCCCCGCGCCTCTTCCGCAAGCTGATGGTCAACAAGAGCATTCGGCAACGCCGGCGCTTCACCGTCGCCCATACCTGGTAAGACAGGTTGGGGTTGGGCTTTGGGGGTGGAGGGTTATAAATGGAGAGAAGAGGGGCTAAGATGGATGGTGGAGAAATTGGGAGGGGGGGGGGCGGGGGGCATTGGAAGGGCGTATCATGAGACCGACAGACAAACAGGGGTGAGGGTGGCCGGTGGAAGGTGAGAGAGCGGAGATGGGCGCATGGAGGTGACAATAGAGGAAGCGGGGGGGATTATGAGATGGAGAGGAGGGGAATGAGATAGAGGCACAGACCTGCTCTGTGGAAATGGCAATTTCACTGACAACTGTTACTTGTGCTATCGTTCCACAGCATGGAATGGGATCAAACAGATGTATTTGTTGAATTGGAATATTATATAACAGAATAAAATTAGAGCATGCAAACTGTTGTTTTCCCTTTTGGTACACATCTGGCCTGCACATAGATCCCTTTTGTTTTGACTGTCTGTGGTGTACTGTATGTGTGTGAGTCTTGTGTGTGTGTTTGCTTGCCTGACAGGGGGTGAGGTGTGTTATGCAACCCAGTGGTTCTTCACCTTTTGGCATACGACCCCTGCAAGGAAGACGTGGTCACGGTGTGCAATATTGCACAACACAGCGACACATCGCATCAGCAACGCACAGCGTGTCACAACACGGCACACAGCAACACATCACAATATCACACAGTGTGATACTACACAGCACAGAGCATCAAATCACAGCTTCACACAACATGACACATCATGACAACAGCACATCCCAGTGCCACACAGTGTGACACAACTCAGCATCCACTATAAAGCGCCACAAGAAAACAGACAACAATACAGCACAGTGTTGAATTGTCCACCACAATGAACCCCCTTCATGTAGCCATGGTTAAATCTGTTATGTTTTACAGGCAAAAGACAAATACATAGACATGTATTTAATACACGGTTATACATCCATTTGCAGAATGGTTGATTTTCACCTGGAGTCATTATTTGAAAGGGGCGTTCAGATGTTAATGGAGGGTTATGCTACTGAATGTTATGCAACATGCTGTTAATGGAAAAGCACTGAGGGGAAAACGGCTGCTATGGATTGGCTGGCAAACCTCAAGGTGACTCTTTCCCCTGCATGATTGGCTAAGTTCTAAAAGAGGCTGGTTGATTTGTTGAGTGTTAAAGCCACAGAGGTGGTTGGGTGTCAAGAATCTATATTTATTTCTCAGTAAATAGTCATTAATGCACAATCTGTGTGTGTGTGCACGTGTGCGTGCGTGTGTGTGTGTTCGTGCATCCCCTAAACAAAAGTACTTAGAAGAAGACATTGTTTTTTTTTTTTTCCCTACAACGGCAAGGAAGTTAACCAGACCATATATATATATATATATTTTGTGTAATATATATATTTTGTGTGTGTGTGTGTGTGTGTGTGTGTGTGTGTGTGTGTGTGTGTGTGTGTGTGTGTGTGTGTGTGTGTGTGTGTGTGTGTGTGTGTGTGTGTGTGTGTGTGTGTGTGTGTGTGTGTGTGTGTGTGTGTGTGTGTGTGTGGTCTTATCAATCTGTATCTTTGTGTCCACGAGTGGCTGACGGGACATGTGCTCATGTCTGTCCCTGTACATCAGTGAGAATGAGAAGGCATTCACGTCTTATCTCGCTCTCTCTCACTGTGTCGCCTATTTCTGGGTAGAGAGAAAGGTCCTGATAAACATCAGAGAGAGCATCATGTGAGAGGAAGGAGCTTAAAGCCATGTTTAACCCATACCATTGGAATGATTCCACATATTGTCCTAGATGTTTATCAGTCCTTTTCCCCCCCTGCTTCACGTTACACTGACATTGGTGACAGGTGACACACACCTGTCCAGTTGTGACAAAGGAAATCGTTATTTACGATATCATTGCGATAATCAAAATACATTATCCTGGGGCCAGAAAATCGCAGATCTGTGAGCTTGTAGATCTTGTAGATTTTTTGGAAAAGACATTTGAGAGTGAAAAAAGACTGTATCAAGTATGTACAGTATACTATTATAAGTACCTTTTACCAATTATAGAGGACTTAAATGGTACCAAATATGCAGCTCGGCAAATAAAAGGTAAATTGATCCCAGTGCATGAAGGAGCACGTTATGACGGTAAATTAAATCTCCACGATACGATTATTGTGAGTGTTTTTTTATCACGATAAACGATAATATCGCTTATCGTCCCATCCCTACTTCCAACAGCTTCAAACTGCTGGCATTAGTTGGCAAACTCTGCATTTAAAAGTCACCTCAGTAGCCTGCAATGCTGGCCTGGCAGTGTTGCCAGGTCTGCTTATTATAAGCGACTTTGGGCTTGTTTTCCTGTAATGCCGCTTGTAAACATTCATAGTCGCGCGTTGCTTTAGTTTGGGCTTGTTTCTGAAGTGTAGTTGCTTTCGCCTTGCTTTCAAGATTATCTTTGAAAATAGCTGATGTAATATGGCTCAAGTGGTGAAACTGGTCTCTGGTTTTATTTAGGCTTGCTTCTGCACGAGTAGCAGACTAGAGGTCCAATCTACAGTGGAGTATTTACTCCCCTTATCACCACCGACGGTTAGGCAGGACGGCAAACAACTGACCATGTTCAGTTCTTCATCGACGGGTTCCGACAGCGCTATCGATGGCAAGTGTCTCATGCTCAGCAGATGCTTTCCGACACTGAATCGCAGCCGAATTGGCGCGGTGGAAAGATGCCTTTAGGGTTCAGGGAGACATTAAAGTGTCTCTGAATATATTAGTGACATGAATCTATCTGTGGTTGTAGAGTAGGGAAAGTGTCAGATTTTTTTTTTCCAGAGATGAATACGCTGCAAAATAGCATCTAGTTTACCAAGTTTGCTGCAATTGAGATAACCTACTCTGAGAACCGCCCTTTGATCACATTGTGTTTGTGTGTAAGATATTAAAGTGAACCAGCTAGATGGCAAATTCAGCCCTGTAAACATCCTCCAATGCTCTCCAAGGGCATAATGTCAAATGAAGCAATCATACAAGTCCATGCACATCCATTTCCTAGTAAATCTGGTACCATAATAATTGCAAAATTCTCTAGAGAGTTAGACGGGTAACTGGGACCATGGGATGCCACAGGTTTGATCCTCTCACCAGCCAGTGTATCCATCAACAACATGTTGGCAGCTCTTCTAGAAAAGCGTGTCAGCAAAAAGCTTAAAATGTAAATGGAAAAGGGAGAGGCACACCGAAAAAGAAAAGCAATGAAAAATTCATCAAGTAAACCACATGCAGTGTGTGGCTGGGTGCCTTCTCTGCGGAAGAGGAGTCAATACAAAGGGAGGGTCACTGATTAGAGTAAATAGAGTAGGCAATTAGCCATGCCCTGACATTTACCAACCTACCGGTAATCTAATGGCTAATTTGCTGATGCATAACAGGTACAGGTATGAGGCAGTTTGCACATGCTAGTCTGTTAGTTAACTGTTATTTTTATACAAACTTGAAATGGCTTATCCTGTTGTTTACTGCTGTATGAAGTTCCAGTTCCAGGAGACAATGGTAAAACATACAGTATATTACTAATAAGACACCTCAGGGCGACATGCGACATGCCATTTCTTGGCCATCTGGCCAGAGATCGGACCAGTTACCCATTAATCTGGGTTCCCAGAAGTTTTTCTCTTTTTCGCCACTAGGGGCGCGGGGGGGGGGGTGATATGGAGACCCCTGGTACCCATATATGGAGATCCTTGCACTGTATATGGTACATCCCTTTTATGCCCATACATGGAGATCCCTGTCTGAACCATAAAAGGGATTCTGTTAGAGTGGTTCCCATGACATCACACCATACAATCCCTTGTATGCCCTTACATAGAGATCCCTCCATGTCTTGGCCATCTGGCCAGTGGTCGATGACATCAGGGATCTTCATATATTAAAAGGGATTCTGGGGAATACCATATATGGACATAGGTGATGTCACCTGTGATATCACCTGTGATGTCACAGTGATGTGTCAGGGGAACCACAGTGTCAGACGTGACCTTCAGACAGACAGACAGAGATACGCAGACAAGATGTGCCGGTTTTCATAGTAAACTTGCGACCTACGGTCGCAATCAATGTGAAGATGTGGTGTGGCACTATTTAAAAAAATATTTCTCCTCCAGTCAAAGTTTTCAAATTGTCACCACGCTCTTTTCCACACACTCTTGATTCTTAAACGGATACTTACAAGGTCGTCCTGGGACAGAAGAATGGAAATGTGTGCCATAAATGCAACGGCACAAACACTGTCTGGTTATACACTTTCAGTGTTTTTACATATTGTTCTATGTGAACTATCATCCTATGCAATCGTATTCCAGCCAGTGGAGTGTGGCTCTGATAAGGATGGTTCATATACTGTAGAAGATTTAAAAATGACAGCTCAAATCCTCCCTTTAGTTGTGAGAAAAGGGTCACGCTCAGCTTATCAGTGACATGCACATCGTGTGCGCACAGCTACACACGCGCGCTGTTCGCACACATATCGAAGGCTTGTCTCTCGCAGTTGGATTATGAAACCCCCTTGCTTCCAGTGACATTGCCTTATTCTCTTTGCTCTGTTATGGCTTTTCGATGTAGCCTGTTCAGAATAGCGGTTTGTGCACGCCCAGTTGGTGGCTGGTGCTGGACACAGAGTAACCGTTCAAAAGAATAATAAAGGTCTACAGCAGCAGCATGGCTCCTAAGTGTTTGCTTTAAAACACAGAAAATATGACATGGTGCAACGTTTTGGCCACAGTTGGCCTAAGTAAGTAAACACTGAGGAGGAATGCTGTTATGCAGACTTTTATTATTCATTTCAATAGCCTACCATTCCCCCAGTAACCTTTTCTGTTCACACAGAGAAGGATAAAGGGTTCTGTATGTTGTTGTCTGGTTTATTATACGTCAGACATTTCCACCTGTGCTAATATGTCTCCTCAGTGTTCCTCAGTGGCCCTTCATTCACATTTGTCACTAAAGAGGAGTAAGCCTGATGCAGATTCACTGATGAGGGGGATAAAAACTGAAATAGCATTTTCGTTTAGCGCTGCCATACGTGTAGGTTTTAATTGAAACTCCAGTCTCAATATTGCAGGCGTAATTTGCAGTGGGATCCCCGAACTCTTGTCTCATCAATAATACATTTTCTGCGCATGGCTGAGGCCAAACCCATTAACTGGCGGGCCTGTGGAGGAGCAGCGTCTGGTGACCTGCGCTCAACTCCTGACCTATCTGTCAGTTTGTCTTCTCACGGTGGCTCTTCTGCCCGGGTGCCTTTCATCTTTGGTCATCTTATAGTCTCGTCTTTCTTTGTCTTTTGGTATTTCTTTGTCTCGTCTTTCTTTGTCTTTTGGTATTTCTTGCTTCACCATCTCTTGTGTTTCGTGTGTCTCTCTTTCTCTCTCTCACACTCCGGCAGTGGTGTAAAGTAACTAAGTGCGTTAACACAAGTACTGTCCTTATTTGAACACACCAGTAAGACTCCCTAATCGGGAGATAAGCGTCAGGTCGCATACACAAACTTTATAGAAGGCAATCGTAGTCCTTATTTTAACACATTACAGTAACAGCCACATTATTCATTAATTTGTTCATCCGTCCCTGCAAAGTTTTTTCTGTGTTTTTACCTTATTTTCGCCAGCAACAGGAACGCACCATGTGGCCAGGATGTAAACAAAGGAGCAAATCAGGCATCTGCACACATAGACATCAAAGGCGGCTTGAGCCCCTACCCTTTAACCCATCTGTAAAAAGTGCCCTCTCCACACCATGAATGCAGCTTTCACTGAGGTGAAAGAAATGCAAATGCCCTCTTTCCATGCCATGCCAAGGCATTCTCTTGAATGCTGCAAGAGAATGCCTTTTCCAAACTCTTCTGAACTTGAACGCAGCATCTTATGTTGAAAGAATTGCCCTCTCAGTGTAGAAATCCCTGCCGTTATGCCACATCTCCAGTATTCCAAGCTCACAATGCGTTACAGTGCGACACATTGTGAACTTAGAGGTCTGCTATTTTCAATAGTTTCACCAAAAGGCCCTTTAGAAATGTCAGACCCTGCCTCTCTAACAATCTCAGCACGTCCCTGGAGCACATGAGCACATGGCCACACTAATGGCCATCTATTATCATTCTTTGGGTAACTTTAAGTACATTTTGATATAAATACTTTTGTACTTTTAAGTCAATTTTAAATTATGGACTTTTACTTGTAAGGGCACGGTCACACAACACTTTTATTCTACCTACAGTATGAGGGGGGATTCTGCCATTGCAATTCAATGTGAATGGGGCGGAAAAAAACACTCCATTCCAGTGGTGTGTTCTAGATTTATTTTGGATGGCATCTGTAATTATTCCCTCCCTCCCACATGCGCGTGGTCACCGAATGAAGTTTGAATACTATGAAGTATGGCAGGTCTATTGTGTAATGTGTGAATTCCTTCACCAGCTGCCATTATCACCTCAGGAAAGACAATAGCCACACATCTTCACCTCAGACTATAGGCTTAAAACCAGTTCTTTATACCCCAGCCCAGACCCTCCTCCTGTTTATCAGAAAGAATTCTGCAGGTCACACAACGTATATTCCGTATCACGGTAGAACACACCAGCGCTTTACTCAAGTCAAATGTGACTACTTTTTCCACCAATGCACTCTGGCAATCCCCACATGATGATTAACGTTTGATGTCTGACTGTTACGTACGCTTGCTGGTCGCTACACAGCCACACTAGCACTCAACCACGTGAATCCTAGCATCCCTGTTCTGGGCATGTCAAAATAGGTGAACATTCAGTGAAAATACTGTAGGTGAATGTTTAGTGAAAATAGCAGATATGCAAGCTCACAACGCATCGCTATGTGAGCAATTTAATCTAGAGAGATGGGGGAAAAAAGAAGAGGAGCAAGTACAGACCCCTTGGAGACTCTGGTCAAGGAAGTACAGCATATAGGCATAGGGTTTAAGTGTTAAGATAGAGAGAGATACGGATAAAAAGATAGGTTTCAGACAGACTTGAGGCACCTCAGTTGATGTGGGATATCGGGGAGGTATTCACCGTAGCTGAAATGTCAACGTAAATATCCATCTTGCCACACTAATCCATCCAATAGGCCATCTGCTATTGATTTGTTGTTCCGTCTTCTCCACTTTGCTTTGTGACTCAGAGCGGTCTTTATGTGACTGATGATGCTGCGGTTGTTGTTGAGGCCATGTGTGTACATCCGTATCAGAGGGAGAGAAAGGGATGTTGTGAGATATTTTTTATAGACACATTATAACACAAATGTCTCCTTTGATACAAGAGAAGTTAGACAGATAAGCCATATTTTTGATACTTTTTAGCATTTTCTGCCTTTATTAGATATTGTAGTATATTAGATAGTCTGACAGGAAATGGGGAGAGAGAGATGGGGAATGACACACAGCAAAAAGGTTGTCGGGATCGCGATTCGACCACGCAACACGCTGTCAGGCTGCATCAGCAGCCGAGGTGCGGTGTGTTTGAGTGTGTGTTTGGAAGTTATGTTACAGTTCCGTTTCTCTGACCATCGGCTTTTTCCCCACATGAGCAGATTTTAGGGACGGCTTTTCAAAACATCCATGGGAATTTGATTGTAAGCCTCTGTGGCTTTGGTGATACAAAGCAAAGTCTTCAAGTTCAGAGATTCAGTGCAATGCCCTTGTCCTTTTCTTCATAGGGATTAGTCACCCACACCAACTCATCAACATATTCTGCCTGTACGTTTATAAGCAAGACAGAATTAAAAATGTCTCTCAAGGGTCATTCTTCCTCATTTCCAATCTCTAATCCCCTAAGTCTCTCTCTCTCTCTCTCTCTCTCTCTCTCTCTCTCTCTCTCTCTCTCTCTCTCTCTCTCTCTCTCTCTCTCTCTCTCTCTCTCTCCACCTCCCATCCCTCCCCCTCTCCTTCCAGTCAGTCTTTCCTGAACCAAGTCAACCGAGCAGAAATTGACTTCTCCGGATGGATGAAGTAGCATGAATGATGGCCTTTGCTCCTTGTTAGATGCCCTGTCACACACTGACAAGTGACTCAGAGCTGTTAGTATGTGTTAGTGCATCTAACACAGACATCTGTGTTCATGCGTTGTCCTTGAGGTGTAGGTGTGTGTGTGTGTGTGTGTGTGTGTGTGTGTGTGTGTGTGTGTGTGTGTGTGTGTGTGTGTGTGTGTGTGTGTGTGTGTGTGTGTGTGTGTGTGTGTGTGTGTGTGTGTGTGTGTGTGTGTGTGTGTGTGTGTGTGTGTGTGTGTGTACATTCAGTATTTACATACAGTAATTAGTAATTACAGTACACTAGTTGTCCTGGTTGTAGGCTTGCCTCTGTATTCATAATGGCCGGACTACACCAGAAAACACGCATGCACACACTGTCTGTGCGTGTGCGAAAAGCCCCTGGCTACACCAAGGAGTATATGTGCGGAAGACCAGATAGTTTGTGTACAAAACGCATACGCGTGCTTAAAAAATAGAACCGATCCTATTTATAGGGAATGCGTATCCGTGGTTTGCGCTATCCGTGAGCCTGGTGTAGCCGGCTGAATTGATATATATTGCATCTTTCCAAAACGCGCATACGCGCGCACGCCCCGCATACGCACTGACGCGCGGAAAAAGGCTTGGCGTAGCCCGGCCGTAACCCAACATGAACGAATGGACCTTTCTTGTCCAGTTTGCTTTTGCAAAACCATGTACAAAACAGACTATAAATGAGACAGAGAGCAACAGAGGTGGACACAAAATTACGTATTTTTGCTTGAACCTAAAATCTGAAGGTTTTTAATCCATACCAGCAGGTGAATCTGAAATCTCTATGTTACTGGCCCCGCCTCCATTGGCATCAGCCATAGTCCAATACCAACATAAATCAGATTATTGCTTCACAGCAAATGCCTGGTTTTTGAATGGCCATCATATACCATCTCTCTAAATGTATTTACCTTAAGGCTATGGATATGTTTTTGAGACCTATATACTTCGTCATCATCATCAAACAAATCAAATCACGTGGCCAGTGTATGATCTATGAAATATATATCTATGAAGTTCAATATTTCACAAAAAATTATATAAAGTTTAAAACATGTGTTAAAACCACTTCTGTGGCTTGATCGGTCCAGCAGTTTGTGAGATTAGCCTCGGATACACAGACCAATCAATCCTCTTATAGACTGATCGACGAGAGCACCGCTGTAAAACAAAAGTAATTTCTAACTCACTGTAGTCCGACATGGTGACAGCACTGAAAAGCCAGATAAAATATCACGCAGAGATTTATCAGGCCTTATCTCAGCGTTCCATTATGAAAGGGAGATTTCAGCCAGTCTGACAGACCAAGGCAGAAGAGATGCATTGCATTACAACATTGTACCCACCATAAATCATATCCCACTGACATGATAGAATTAACAAACAAGTGTTTTAGCTGTGTTTCATGGTGAAATGAGTGCAGGAGGTTTTTTTTGCGACCAAATTTTTATTATTCATTTTTCATTTTACATCAAGAGCAGCCCACTTTACAAAACATCTCTGGGGCAGTAGGATATAGGACATTCATTTCGAGCATAAGCATAAAACAAAAGAAAAAACAAGAAAATACATCCACTAATCACTTGCCTACTCTCCCTGCCGCTTTGAGTGTCTTCCTTTTTTGTGTGTGTGCAGGGCTACCCTCTCTCCACTTCCTCCTTCCCATTATGAGTGCAGGAAGGTAAATGTTACAAGTATGCATGTGAATATGATGGAAACCTTTTTGGGTAATTTCTTCTTTCCTTTTTTTTCAGCTGCCCTTGTGCTTTCAGGGACAAAATACACACATTTCTGCACTGTACTGTCAATTATGGTGCATACACAGTAAAATCCTGTGTCCATACTCTTGAGGTAAATGCACACTTAAGGATTTTACTATCAGTGTGTACAGTACACAATATATTGTTGTGGGACACTTTTGGTTTATGTAAAAGCTATAAAAGGTATGGCGTCTAGACAACAGACAGGCTCCACAAGGAAGCAATTTGTCTTCATTATGTTCCATCTGTCCCCCATGCCGTTGTCTCCCCCCCTCTACGTCTGTCTCTGTCCCGCTCTACCCTCCCGAAATAATGTGACATTTGGAGTTGGCTCTCTGCTGTAGTCACCTCTCGTAGGAACCGGTTGTTTTCTACAGTAACTCAAACCATATGTTCAGTTTTTTGTTCTAATTTACACCTGATACCCAACCTAATTTCAACAATTTGCATAATTATTATTGTGAAATTTCACATTTTCCACAAATCTTTTTGGGGGTGTTTCTGCATTTCACTGCCAGTTATCCGAGTGTCTCTGATCACTGGGCGTGGCCTCAGCTCCAGACAGTATTAGATAAGAATGGGTAGTAAGAAGGGGAATAGTCGAGCACCTGATTATCATTTTCTGTACTTTCATTTTCTATACATCACTAGACACATGCATGCACAAACACAGAGCAAGTAGAATGATGCATGCATCGGTGTGTGTGTGTGTGTGTGTGTGTGTGTGTGTGTGTGCGTGTGCGCGTGTGTGCGTGCGTGCGTGCGTGCGTGCACGAGTGTGTATCACAGGCGCCTGTTCAATGGAGCAATTGAACCAATTGCCACTACTAAAAACAGTGGTGGTAACACTACTTAAAATCATACATTACAATTACACGTAACTCATCGCAACAAGGATATGAAGTGGCCAACTCATAATCAAAGCCACGGTAATGAATAGTCATAAACATGTTAACTAACTAAGAAACAGAGGGGTGTGTGTGTGTGTGTGTGTGTGTGTGTGTGTGTGTGTGTGTGTGTGTGTGTGTGTGTGTGTGTGTGTGTGTGTGTGTGTGTGTGTGTGTGTGTGTGTGTGTGTGTGTGTGTGTGTGTGTGTGTGTGTGTGTGTGTGTGTGTGTGTGTGTGTGTGTGTGTGTGTGTGTGTGTGTGTGAACGTTCATGCATGCAGTGCATTATCACTTACTCTTGTGCTAACAAATGGCCCACAAATCCCTTCCAGGGTTGTTAATGGTCTAGTAACTGCCTACATGCCATGATGGCCAACTCACAACACCTTCCGCATACAAACAGGAGTAAGGCAGGGATGCTTGCTGTCGACATTTCCCCCCCACTGGCAATGAATAGAAAAAGAATGAAATACCGTGGACAAATAAGACGCAGCTTGATGACCTCGACCTGTGCAGATGACCTGGCCCTTCTCTCCCACACCCAGCAGCGGATGCAAGAAAAGACCAGCACCATCGCAGCCATCTCAACTCACCTTAAGGTGAGCTGAGATGGCTGCGATGGTGCTGGTCTTTTCTATTTGAAAATAGAAAAGCAATTTACTGAAATTCATCAAAGCCAGCCTATCACCCCTCATGCTGGTGAAGTGCTGGAAGAGTTCACCGACCTTGGCACTTTTGTCAACAAGCAGCAAGGTGCAGCAGATGCAGATGTGAGAGTAATGATTTGCAAGGTCCGGGTAGCTCTTCTCCAAATCAAAAATAAAAATTTGGTGGTAAAAAAAAAATCCGGAAAGAAAGGATGCTTGGGAAAACCTTTGTTGCCTAAGCCCCAGAATGGGTCAAGTAAATAGCATACGTTTAGACCACCTACAGATATCTAGAGGGGGAAGAAGGAGGGAAAGAGGAGGAGAGTGCTCACAATTACGCTGTGCAAATGTGAATTAAATAGCAGGTTATGTCTTGGTGTGGTGTTATGTAAAGGAGAAAGGGTCATGCATGTATTCATACTTGTGCTAAAAGTGTGACCTGTTTCATTAACTTCTTATGCTTTGTGTGTACAATCCGTACATGCATGGTTTTATTTCTGTGAGTCTGTCTCTGTACTTCTTGGAGGTAATACAATTTTATTATTAACTTGTGTCTAGCTCGCGAGTGCATGTCTGTGTGTGCGTGGGTGGGTGGATGCCTGTGTGCGAGCAGCACATGTGCAATACCAGCTGTGTATTCTTTTACTGCCTATTCAACAGAACACAAGCATTCATTAAACCCATAACGAGTGCTCTCAGGCTATCAGGCACCATTTGTGTGTTGAGCTGAACATAACAGTCCATTTCCTCTCCCTTTTTTCTGTAGTTTTTTGTGGTGTTTTCTTTTTTTATGTCAGGAATGCATGGTAATGCAGGAAAGAGCAGCCACATAGTGATTTGTGTTAAAGTATCAAATGAGTGCAGAGAAGCTGAATTGGAGTGTGCATGTTCACATACAGTATGCCTGATTTATACTTGGAGCACCAAAAATAGATATTTTAGCTGGCAATTAATCAGGGTTTATGATATGCCGACTTGATGGTGGCCTACAAACATGGTAATTGTGCCTGTACAAAATTATCATGACCAAAGAAAAAAATATAAATAAAATGTCCTGAATAGAATGCATGAATTACTTGCATTTTTATACATTTACATTTTATATGTAAAACATATGCCAGGTCCTTGGATTAATTCCTCCTGGTCATCCCACAATGCAATGCCAGGGTTTCTGTCATGCTATTTTGAACCAGGGAGGCTTGTTGAGCATAGCAGTGTGAGGCAGGCCAGACGTCAAAGCAAGAGGCTGACATACACAGTGGTCCTTTTCCAGCGCATGGGTCCATTTCATAATGACTATACTAGAAGATGTTGTTGAAGGTATCCACCAGTCATCATGCAACTAATGCTATGGAAAAAAGACAAGCTACTGTATGATGAGGCGGATATCAAGAATTACCCCACACCTGTTTACACAAACTATTTATGTAATTGCTCCAACATAATTTAGACCAGACAGATTTTAGTATAAGTATAAGTCTGGAAGCAGGCAATGCAATTTAAAAAAACAACCAGCAGCACAAATGGAAGGTGTTTTGAGCTGGTTAGTGTGCTAACCAGCTCAAAACAGCTTGGCTTCTTCAAGCAGCAGCAAAGAAGAATCTGTGTATCACACCAGATTATACCTGTAGATACTAAAGTCTGTCTGAGTTATCTGCAATTCATGCTGCATTATAGGCAGAATATGATGTTCAGAACATGGTCCTACCGTAAGAAATATCATTAATCCTTTTGCAACACTTCAGATTTGAACACAGCAAATTGCTATGGATCGATGGCTCAATTTTCCAGCCATTGTCTTTATGAATCAAGTGCATACAGCAAAAACCAAGGAGTATAACATTATGATCTTGTTCCTGGTGGTGCAGTGGAGTGAGGTGCATAATGTACTTGTGATGTATAGGATTTAATTTGTCTCTGAGAATGTCAGCTCAGTACACCTCATTCTCTTTTAAACCAAACACTGATTTCGACGTTTGTTTTCCAGCTCAGGTTAAAAACTACAGCAGGGGTAAAACATTGTCAGCGAGTTTGCTCTGGAGATATCTGAATTACAGGATGTTCGACTGCACAAAAAGTAACTGTTTGGATCTTCTTCATTCCTGAAGAAGATCCAAACGGATCGAAACGTTGAAGCAATATAACAGAGCTGAGTATTTACCAGTGTTGCGGACTCTATTCTTCTCTTAAATAGTAAAAAGATTCCTAACCGTGATTTGTAGTTGTCTGCTAGTATGACTACAGTAACTATTGGCAATGAGACGAAATATTAATATTCTTTGCGCCGGCTAAACAAGGTATGGCAACACATTTTCAAACAGGCCATCATCGCAACACCTCCTTTCGCTTTTCATCTTTGATGATGTCAGTGTAGTCATCGTCATCATCATCAGGTGGCAGTAGCTCAAGATTTAGAAAGGTCCCTGGTTGGATCCTTGGCTCCTCCAGGTTTCATGTCGCCTGTTTGAGTGCCTGCGTACTACAGTACTGTAGTACTCCCCTGTGCGCTCACTCTGAACAAGCAACGTTTGGTCAATGCTGAGTAGTAATGTCTATCACTAAATCCTCCATCAGATCCTATAACTAATCACCATTAACTTTGATCCATCCATTTCACCTTTAGTTTGAAGACTCCCTTCACTCCCCTCCCAATTTAACCTTTACCAGCCGTGTGGTCCATAAGTGACTATCAGTGAGTTAGTTAGTTTTCTTTGTCTGACAGGCAGGAAGCGCAGAATAAAAAAAAAAGATATGCAATCACTATGTTTCTGTGTTTATAATGCAATACAAAAGTCAGAAACTGGAGGATTGAGTGCAGTTTATATTTGTGTGTGTGTGTGTGTGTGTGTGTGTGTGTGTGTGTGTGTGTGTGTGTGTGTGTGTGTGTGTGTGTGTGTGTGTGTGTGTGTGTGTGTGTGTGTGTGTGTGTGTGTGTGTGTGTGTGTGTGTGTGTGTGTGTGTGTGTGTGTGTGTGTGTGTGTGGGGGCCTATGGTACCAGCTGGCCAGTGTTTATCCATGCTGGGACATTGGCTCTGAGGCACTGGCACCAAATGCAAAGTCTGGTGGACACATGATCCTAAACGCACCCATACACGTGCCAGATGCACGTCCCCCTCCGTTTGCATGTACATACACATCACATTCGCATTCCTCTCAGACACATACACAAACAGTGGCACTCTCTATCGCACAGTGGTGGAAAAAGTACTCAAATTTTTTATTTAATTAAAAATCAATAGTCAAGTAAAATCAATGCTGCACTGTAGAAGTACTCTGTAGAAGTATGGAATTCAACATTTACTTGAGTAAAAGTACAAAAATATTGGCATCAAAATGTACTTAAAGTACCAAAAGTAGAAATTACTCATCATGCAGAATGTCCCATTTCACACGTTTTCAAAGGTATACAAATCTTTTGATAATAGCAGATCTACAAGCTTACAATGCGTCCCCATGCGATTTTCAAATGGCCAAAATGTATATAGGGCTGAAGTGGTTAATGTGTTTTGTAATAATAATCAAAATCTACAAAGTGAATAGTAACTAAAGTTTTCGTGGAGTAAAAAATTTGAAATACTGTACAGTACAAATACCTCAAAATTGTACAGTACTTAAATAAATGTACTTAGATACTTTCCACCACTGATATCACAGCCTCTATCTCTGGCTCACACAGGCAGATGCTCCCTGTGACTGATACTGAGGGCTGAAACTTGCCAAGAACCTGTCCACTGTTTATTCCATGTCGTACCAAGTTAACACGATCACATGCTCAGTTTTGTGTGTGTGTGCGTGTGTGCGTGTGTGCGTGCGTGCGTGCGTGCGTGCGCGCGTGTGTGTCTTTTTTTTAGGAAAGTTGAATAAACCTTAAACCAAGCCAAATGATTCTCAAATAGGAACAGTACAAATTAATTGTATTATTAAACTATAATCTTTTATTATTAAACTATAATCCTGTAGACACATATAATGACATATAACTAGCAATTGGAAATGGGTTTCATTTGTAGTCCTACACCTTCCATGTTGGAGGTCTTTCAATTGTCTGATTGGCATAGCAATAATGTTCTACGCCAATAGATAGATGGATAGATACCTTTATTATCCCAAGAGGGAAAATCAGTCGCCCGGAGGCAGCACAGCAGTTTAACACATATGGTGCCAACCCCGAGTTTCCCGAGTTTGTATTGGTACTAGTGCTGTGCCAACCCCGAGTTTCCCGAGTTTGGGCCGTTTTTGAAAAAAAAAAACTTTTTTTTTTTTTTCAAATTTTTTTTTTTCAATTTTTTTTTTGGGACCTCCAGAAATGTATTAGGCATGATCGCGATCGCGAAATTGCATGTTTAACCCCCATACCAACCCATTCTTTCAAACATGGCAGCCATGTTTGTTTACATCTGAAGAAAACATAATGGCTGATAAATCATGAATGCCTGAACGGATTTCCAAGCGGATTTTTTTGTTTGAAAGCTGTGAACAGCATCTACACACGTGGTGCATCATCTAGGCATGGGCGTGCACTTTTTACACACTTGCACAATTACATGTAAGTCTATGGTAACCATGGCAACGCGAGACATTGAAGAGAAAAAATCATTGCAACATAAGTGTTAAGTATATTTACAAAGTTACAGAGAAGTATGAAAAGAAAAAATTGAACAGTGTACAGTAAAGAGCAAGGTACACCGGTACAATAAAGGGAAAGAAGAATATATACATAGTGTAAAAAACAGTCAACGCTCATAAGTCATAAGTGTAACAGCCATACTTCAAAAAGCAAATAGCAATACTTAAGCACTATGTTTGGCACTATCAATACAGTGCCAAACAAAAAGTGTCCATAATAGTCAATGCTAGTCAGTGCTACAAGTATCTTACCGCCATGTCAAACAATCACTAATCCCTTTTATGCCCATATATGGAGATCCCTAACAAAATAGCTTTTATGCCCATATATGGAGATCCCTAATAGAATCCCTTTTATGCCTATATATGGAGATCCCTGCTATGAGTATCTGACATCACTGTGATGTCACCTGTTTATGCCTATAAATGGAGATCCCTGCTCTGAGTATCTGACATCACTGCGATGTCACCTGTGATGTCACAGTGACATCACCACAGTATCAGGCGTTACACGTATACATACATACATACGGACAAGCTGTGCCTGTTCTGAAAGTAAACTGCGACCTATGGTCGCAATAAATGAATGGCCATATATGGAGATCTTTGTGTCAGTCCTTGTCCCCTTTATGCCCATATGGAGATCCCTGATGTCCTGTCATCAATAGTAAGCCCTTATCTTGGAATGCCCATATATGGACATACTGTGTCAGTCTCATGTGGTCTATGATGTCAGACATTTACTGTTTGGAAAATCTCCATATTTGGAAAAGTTTAATGTCTAATTAAAGTCAATGGAGAAAATTAATTCACGAGTTATATAAATTAAACTTTATATAGCGCATTTCTTAGCAAAATGCAAAGAATCGATTCCCGATGAAGCCTGTCGATTTGACAAATGGCCCAAGTGCGTGCCACCAAAACTGGGAGGAGTAGTGCGGCAAAAAAATACATTATCTAGGAAGGGAAAGAAAGATGGAAAAATGGATGGAATATAAGTACTATAGCAGGGCAACCACACTAATAATAATATTCACATGAACATGGAAGCAATTCAAAAGGAATTTGAAAAGTTATTAATTGTGGAATTGTAGACTAATTTGGGTACATAATGTACTTGCCTTTCTTTTTGTTCGAAAGTGTCTTGCCATTTTCTTCTGACATATCTTATCAACATGATGTTTTCATCCTCGGAACAGCCACTAACAGAATGTTTTTTTTTGTGTTTATCTCAGCGTACTCTGTAGCTTGCTAAAATCCCAAGACGTTGACTGATTGGTCTTTTGTTTAGTCGAACAGTAACTGAACCTCTTGACCGTGATTGCATGCTTTATACAGGTGCAAGCCACATGACTCAATGTTTGGAGTGTACAAGAAAAATCTTCAGGGTTAATGTAAGTGTCAGAAATGGTTCTATAATGATCCTTGTTCCACTATTTCTAACGTGAAGTAAAAGTATAATCTAATGTATTGTGATCATAACTGCTTATGCCTCCATGGATGTAGTCTTGCTGTTGTGGGTGTCTCAGTAATATTCTTCAGACAATGTGAACTTTTGATTACAGTTTAACTGGCCAACAGACACTATGTCACTCTTCCCCATTTGGAGAACCACACAGAATAGAATGACAAAACTGAGCATTCTGTTTTTACCAATGTGACAAATCCCACTACTCTACTACTACAAATAGTGAAGATAAAACAAGCCTAAAGCCTCATTTATACTTTACTTTATTTGGGACAGAGAAAAAAAAGATTAATGATGGCAAGGATGATGATTTCCAGCCGCAGTCCCCAATCCATGCCCGGCGCCACTGTCTCGCACCGAAACTAGCAGATCTAGAAGCTCACAGCATTGTAGTGAGCTTTGTAGATCTATTTATGGTGCGAAACACAATGCGCAAGTAAGTATTTGGGGCAGGCTTATTGGGGTGAGCCGGTGAGGCGTGCAGTGAAAGGTTGAAGTGACAATTTCCAGAGGTAAAGTGGCGTGTTTGGTATTATGGATATTGTGTACTCGCCATGTGCCGTGTGTGTGTGGGTGGAAGGGAGGGTCGTTATCAAATCAACAGCGCAATTGCAAAGCAATTTTATGGTCAGGCCTACTTGACTACGTCTACCGGCGTGTAGCAAGTCGTGAGCTAATAAATTGCTATTTTCTGCATATTTTAGTTTGGTGAGTCACACAAATCCCTCCGTAAATATGTTGTGTTTGTCTGTTTCACTTTTGTATGAATCCATCAAGCTAGGAAACATTTTATAGCATGTTGTTTGTTTACGCATTCTAAGTACCCACACGTGACAATGGTTAAATCAGGGGTAGGCGACCTTTGACAGAGGATTTTTATTTTATTTTATTTTATGCCGTGTCATAATTAAACTTAAGGTTGATATGGCATGCTTACTATAAAGAAAATAAAAACATGGCACTTCATGTCAAAAAGGTTGCTGAGCCCTAGTTAAATGGTTGTGACAACAAAACGATTGTGTGCCTTGATAAATAAAGAATATATGAAAGGCATAACATCCATATCGTATTGTCCTAAAAGGTCTTACTAATTATTGCCCATGGGGTTAACAAAATCAGAGTTCAAAGGGTGCCAAATGTGACATTTTGACCTATAGTTTGCACTAGAAGAATGTCCACGTGAACACCAAAATCATTAGGGTTAGGGTTCATTCACTAGGGAGCATGAAGGTTCAGAGCAAAATCCATGACAATTCAGTCAGCAGTTTTTGAGATATCATCACTGTGGGCTGGAGATCTTGTACAGTATGTCCAAAACTGATACTTTTCAGAAAATGGGGGAAAAATAACTTGTTCCAGTGGATCCAATGTAGTACATTACATAGTCACACTCTCTTGTTGGTTCAATATTTATAAAACCCACAGACAGACTTAACCACTTTAACTTTCACTTAAATTGCAAAAAAAGGAAGAAAAAGCAGATCTACAAACTCAATGTGAGGTTGTTCTATTTTAGCTACTTAAGTGTGCACTGTAGTATGTCAAAGTAGGGCATTCATTTTTGAAAAAAAAAAAAAAAAAAACATACAGAGATATAAGATTCCTGCCCGACAGCAAATCATTTATGTTGTTTGGGACCAGCCAACCAACCAACCAACCAAACAAACAAACAACTGACGTACAGTAGCCATCATTGGAGCCCTACTGCTTGCGGGGTTAAAAACAACAACATAATTTCCTACTTGATCCAAGTCTGGTTTCTATCCCTCTGGCTCTTTCCGTCTCTTTTTTTCCCTCCACCTGCTAAGCCCTCTCTCCTTTCCATCCCTCTTCAGAGGTTCTTCCCATGATTAGCTCAACATGCCCTCACAGACCCATTTATGTTCATTAGGGCCTCCTTTCCAGCAGGGCTTGTTTAGTTAATGTCACATTGATTTATACACACACACCAACTGTGAGAGGCCTTTTATCATGCATTGAGTTGACTTCTCTAATGGCCGTGGCGCTCCACATACAGAGCTAGAGCAGGTAGAGTGGGTAATCCACGTTCCTGTAAAGTCCTAGTACTGCATACGGCTGCTGCAGATGATTGGAGTGATGAATGTTGGATATGAGGTGATGGTTCTGTGTGATGACACTGCCCAGAGTGATGCAATTCAACCTTATGAACCAGATCTACAAGCTCACAAATGTGTCGCAACACTGTCTGTCTACTGTAGGCCATAATAATCATAAAGCAAACTCATGAAACAAACTCATAAACCTTTCTAATTTTTTTCTACATGTATGGCTATGGCCTTTCTATCCATTGATAGTCTATGGCTAAGGATATAGTGTACTTCTGTAGTTAATGAAAACACTGTGGCTAAATGGCAGTGAGAGACTCCGTATAGTTAATGAGGAAAACATTCCAGAAGAGCAGTGGACTCTGCCTATGGAAACACACATACGCACATAAACGCAACTACAGAGAAGCATACATGCAGTAGACATACACTGTACAAACAAGTATGAACGTACACACACACACACACACACACACACACACACACACACACACACACACACACACACACACACACACACACACACACACACACACACTCATACATGCTCAAGTGCATACAGATGCTTGCACACATACATGCACATGCTTACTAGCAGTGCCGAGGGAAGTAGGGGTGCTGGGGGTGCGGCCGCACCCCATCCCCCACGTCCCACCGCACCCCCCACCGCACCCCCTAAAGGGGGGTTGGGGGAAAAATATTGCCGATCGGCAAGTAGAGGCTCTGACATCAGTGGCGTGAAGTAGGAGCTATTGGCTACTTCTATTTCCAGTACAATTTCAAAATAAACGTGTTGAATGATCGATTGTATAGACAAAAAAAAAAAGAAAGGCTCTTGTTTTGAAATGTGCTTCTGGGCACTGTTTAGACAGGAAATGGCTTTCAAAGGACTTCCCTTTTAACTTGTCTAAGCGTCTGTCTCTCCGTGCGTAACATATGCGTCATGGACTCGGGTGAATTATAACAATACGGGCATAAAAGGAATATACAGAACACCAAGACAACACAACCTAGGCTATGAAGGCATTACACATCGCCCTCTGCTAGCCCTGGCGTCCTCACTGGTGAGTCGTGGCTAAAGACTTGTAATGATGAATGCTATGTTATGCTGCTGTGCTGCCTGGCTAGGCTAATGTTTGGGCTAGCTAGTGGCTAATGGCTATGGTGTACCAGAAGTTGACCAGCTGTTTCCTAACACTGGGGTCTGGACCGATGCGGCGGACAATATAGCATCTAATAATATCCTGCTGGCTGCAATCAGATCAGTGGCATATGGCCACTGTGTGCGCATTTTTTATATGTCTCCGCACTGTCCACAGCCCGTTTGGAGAGGCAAAGGGAAAGTTTAGTGTGCAGTTCCCAATTGTGTTACATTTAGCTAAAAAATAAACCGCGGAAACCCGAATAAAACATGCAAAAAAGGTTATAAAACACAATTAAAATCCGCAAATAACCGCGGGGATCGTGTCACTGCACGCGCGTGCGTGACACGATCGACAGCCCCTCCTGCCTCAAATTAGTTCCCACGGCTATGCTTACTAGAAATGTTGCCACTATAAATAATGCCATATATAGTAGGCCTACTATGATGTGAAACTCTAACATTGACCCTATGACAAATACACATGGTCATTAATTCTCTCTCCTGATTAACAAATTGCTTTGATTAATTGACATGATTGACTACCACAGTTTTCTTTTTAAGTGACACGACCAATGGCTGAAATAACTATCTTCATAATTCAGGACATACAGTTTATCTGGCCTAGAAAAGCTGACTGACAGTTCATCTTCAAGATTTATTGTCTTCTTCCGCTCACTGTGTCCCCCTCTCCCCCCTCCTCCTCTTCTGTTCTCTCCCAGGCTCAGTGATCAGGACTGATTCACCCAGCTAGTGAATAGCCCCCGGGGCAAAGGACATTATTAATTCCAGATTCGAATGCATAAAACGGCCTAAATTTGTCAAAAGCTACTGCACGATCGTCTCATTATCTGAGACTCGACATGGAAAATCTTTTCGTGCATTATAATGCGTGTGTTTTCCACAGAGGTCTGCTAGTGTTTTTGTTTATTGTTGTGTGACCTGGTTGTTGGTGTTATGTAAGACTATTTGGACTCTCTTTGTCTTGCCTCTTCTCTTCCTGTTTCTCTCGCGCGCTCTCTCTCTCTCTCTCTGCTAACCTTTAAGATAATTTTCTCGGAGACTGTTTGGTCTGGAGGCACGCAGCTGCAAAGCCACGAGCCTGCTGCTGGCATTTGAAGGTCAGCTGAAGGAATGGTTTGACCTGAACGAGAGTTAGCCTGACCGTGAAACATTGATCACTCTCCAGGGCAGAGCACAGTGACTGTTAACACCCCATACAGCACAGGATGTCTCCTAGATAGTGTCCCGAGGCAGCAGTTTCTGCATCGATCTCAAGTCAATAACCAGTGTTGTCCTGTTAAATCCCTAATCACAGCCAAAAAGAAATGCATTCAAACCCTGTTTCTTAAACCTTTACAATTATTATCTGGCGTTTTTAATTGCATTTGTATCGTATTGTGTCGCACACCCACAGCCGCACACACACATTCTGTAGAATTAAATCCTGGTCATATTTGTTATCCTATATTAAAATTGGCTAATGGGAGGGCCAACGGGCCGGCCGGTGCATGCTATAGTTTAAGATGGAGCACCGTTCCAAACACACTACAGGACATAGTCTTTTGCCCACATTTAATGTCAACAAACAAAAGAAAGGTGAGGAGTGAGTGGGAGAACCTTTTTTTCTTCTTTCAAACAGAGCAGAGAGCAACCCACGCTGTTCCAAAGACAATAATAACTTAATAGAGTAATACAAAAATAACATGTTTTTGTGTGTAGACTTAAACATGTAGTCGATGACAGCCTATTAGTCCAAAAATAAATGTTGGAACAGAATATGCAGTCTCCGTTTTTGTTTTGTTCTTGTTAGTTTTTTCTTACAACAACAAACTGAAGTATCTATATTCTTTCCACTTAAACGTCCTCAGTGATAATCTAACAGAGTAAAAATTACAAACGGTTAAATGAACACTGAGGATTTTATAGTGTCTCTTCCTGACTCTTGTCTCTGTGTTGTTCATTTTTCATGAGTGGTACTGATGCAACGCGTTCTCCAGTTACGCTCTTAAAGTCATTGGCCAGAGGTAAAATGATAGTGTTGAGGAAGTGCGTATGCCTTGTTTTGGTGTGCGTGTGTGTATAGTACGTGCAAAAGAGATATTATGTCTTGAGGAAGACATATTAGTTTTAGAAGTCGTATTAATATTTGACATCTTAGTTAGGTAAGAAGTATCCTGAGGTGGTAATATGCTCATTTCTGCATCGATCTCAAGTTTATATCTGTGTCGTACTGTTAAATCACAATTCACAATCCAACCAAGGTTTTCAAACAAACAGTTTCTTAACCTTTTACAATTACAATTTATTACATATGTAACCTTGCATTGACTTATAGTTTGTAAAGCAAATTGTTCTGTGCAAGAGTCACTTGATGTGTGTGCGCTCACATGTGTGTGTCTGTATGTGTTAATGTACATGTGTTTGTGCACATGTATTTGTGTATCATAAAGCAGAATAGAAGAGCGGTGTTGACTATTATTAACAGCCTACTGGTACTGTACGTGGCATATCACTTGTGTTAAAGGATTTAATCTAGTTGCCTGTGTGCTACTGTATATTGTTGTGATCTGTGCGTGGGTGTGTGTGTGTGTGCCTTTGTGCTTGCATACTATAATTTGTGTTGCTCCTGCATTCCATCAGACAATAATCCAGGTCATCTCCCCAAACGTCAGGCTGACGTCGTTGTCCCACATGCGTGATGCGTCTTCTCCTCTCTCCCACCCGACCGTCACAGCTCCGGCCTTAGCCTAATTTTTTGCTCCATCGCACGCCGGTGTCATGCAAAATAGCCGGGCCTGCCAGCTCACAGCGCGTCACATCCGCGACGCGTTGCAAGCTTGTAGGTCGCCTATTCCCAGCGTGCAACACCGCTGTGCGACAAAGTATGAATGGGGCGTTATCCCCTCTGACACTCCTCCCACGCTCCCATCCATTCTTATTAGCACATGTATCCTCCTTGCTCTTTTCTTTCTCCCTTTTCCTTGGTTGATTCCTCTCCTGTTCCTTTGTTGTTGTTGACGTGTCGTAAAGTGACGGCTTGGGGAGGATTCAGGGCAGTCATCACTAATTCAAAAGCCAGAACAAGCTTTCATTTCCCCCTGCGATGCATAATGCATCCATTATTCAACCTTCTTAAGAGATGCTTCTAATTGCGGACACGCACGCATGCATTGTATCCAAACATGCCTGCATGCAGACAGACACATTTGCGCACACACACACACACACACACACACACACACACACACACACACACACACACACACACACACACACACACACACACACACACACACACACACACACCGTATAAACATACTGTATATATATTTATATTCAGACATACATAATTATGAACATCTTTCGACATATACAGTATGCACATACATATACTGTACATACTATACATAAACACCATAAATTAAGAAAAAAAAAAAAAATCACTGCCAGGGCCCTGCGCATAAATAAGGAATGATCCCATATAGAGTCAAACGTATCCACTGAGCCTCCTCTTTTCTAACTTCAGGTGACTCAGTCATGATGACATCATTAACCCAGTGACTGAATGTAGCTCTTTCCCCATACGCGTCCTTCCACTTAAGTAAGATTAGCCTTCTTGCCATTATAGTGGTCAAAGCAACGACAGTCAACTTGAAATAAATATATTGGTAAACCACTGTGCTAGAGTGAGTGTTGAAGCTTAATTTGGCAATGTAATCGTATGTTTTCTCAAGCCAATAAAGCTCCTTTGAATTGAATTGAGTGTAGAGCCCTGCTACCTGCACCCATTCCATAATCAACTTTCAGCTTCACCCAGCTGAGTGCTGTACACAGAGGAGCCAAGAGGGGGGAGGGAGGCAGTTAGGGTTAAGTGTCTTGCTCAGCTTCACAGGCGGGCTATCTAACCATTCAGCTATGGCCGCCCCATAATGCTCAGGCCCGCCACTCCGGCAAATCGTAGTATTTGCAAATGGCAAAGACTCCGGTCCCTCGTCTTGTCAGCCCTGTTTCACTGCACTGGCTTCCTTGGACCAAGCTCTGCACCTGCTAACCTGCTCTAATTCCACTTGCCCCACCCCCATAGTAGCCTCCGCCTCTGCTTCCCAGCCGCCTGCCCAGATTCCCGAGCCTCCACCCCTGGCTACAGCTACCACTACAGCCCATGCTTCCCTTGGCACTGCAACCCCCCCCCCCCTCCCCCCACCCTTGCTTGTTAATAAACAACTTTTCTTAACCTTATCCCTTTCTCCCTGCCTGAATCTACAATTGGGTTAACCGTCTCCGCGGAACGGATACAAAGACTTCTTGCAAGTTCCATGCATGAAGTTGATTATCCTTTACTTCTGATACCTTTAGCTACTTACTGTACAGTGCAGATAGTAAAACTAGAAGATAGGCAAGATCGTCTCTCTTTCTCCTATTCTCACTCATTGTCTCTCTCTTTCTCTCATGCCATCGCTCTCCCGTTCTTTCTCTCCATCCATCCATCCATGCCTTCCAGTGCTCTCACCCACAATAGGAGGCTTGTACCTCATTTCACTCTAATCCATTGCCTTGTTAGTTCGCTCGGCCGCTCCATCGACTGAGCACTGTTGCACGTTGACATAATAACAGTTATCTTAATTAAAATCTATGAAGGGATATTGGCTGGAGTCTGGCCAGCAGGATTGGGTGGCGGTTTATGTATTCACAGCTATCGAATGACACACACACACACACACACACACACACACACACACACACACACACACACACACACACACACACACACACACACACACACACACACACACACACACACACTGTCTCTCTCTCTCTCTCTCTCTCTGTCTCTCACTCTGTGCCTCAGACTTCAGCTAACCGATAGGAGGCATGTCTGTGCCATTTTCCTTGAAGGCTAAATTGAGCCGAAGGAAGCAAAGACGTGCCGTTACAAAGTTAACCAGAAAATAAATCACAGCTGCAGCACCGTGAACTAGCAGCAATGAGTCAGGCCTACGTCTTTTGAACTGCCAATTCATTTCCCCATATGGGTCCCCAGCTGCATCTTGATTCCCCTATTCATCAACACTTCCATCCCTCTTCGCCTGCTCCACTTATTGTGCCTCGAATTGGAGAAGAGATGGTATTTTTGGTTGATAGACTGTCTGTCTTTCCAGTCCAAGCTGTCCAGTGCCCAGTCAATACCTCTCCAGGGAGTACAAACCTTTTTCTGTGAGTGACAACTAGCTGTGTGAGGCTCCTGCTGCATGGAGACACCACGAACCACATGTTCAAGTCTGCTCTATGGATTTGTTGTTTACGAAGCCTAAAAGGCTATACAGAAATGTAAAAAAATAAAAAGTACCAACATTCAATGCCCAAAAACACATTTAAATCCTACCACAATTATTTGTATGACAATTAATTGACCGCAACTAGTTGTGTGAGGTTCCTGCTGGATTGACGCCACTATATTGTCCATGTCTGTATGATGGCCTTATACTGTAGTTCAATAACAAATGACACTATCACTACTTTGAACTTATGCCTTCTGGACAAAGTTTTGCCCTCTCAGCCATTGCGGCATTAAACAATTTACAATTCAGGCATTTAGCAGATGCTCTTAATCCAGAGTGAAACGAACTGCCTTGTTGGCGTCCATGGGATGCTTATGTTTTTTATTTCTTCTGTTGAACAGACTGTGGAGACGAATATCCCTGTGGGGACAATAAAGACTATATAATAAGATTATTATTAACCACGCTTCTTCTACGAGTGTGCAGGGTGGCAGGGAGCATGTTTCATCCAGTAGACATGCTGAACATTCACACTGCAGTCCTTCTGCTGCTACTTATGAGTAAGACACCCTGACACAGAGCAAGCACATTGTTCATGTACTGTACAGTACATGTGAAGTAATGTCTAATTACTCTACACTCCCTCCCTCCCTCCCTCCCTCCCTCATGAGAGGGTATGCACATTGCACACATGCATTGTGTGCATCTGTTTGTGTTTATGTCCAACACTGTGTGTGTGTGTGTGTGTGTGTGTGTGTGTGTGTGTGTGTGTGTGTGTGTGTGTGTGTGTGTGTGTGTGTGTGTGTGTGTGTGTGTGTGTGTGTGTGTGTGTGTGTGTGTGTGTGTGTGTGTGTGTGTGTGTGTGTGTGTGTGTGTGTGTGAGAGCTATAGGCTATTAAGACCACGGGACCTCTACATGCAGAGACAGAGGTCATTATCTACATACTGTACGTACAGTAACAATGGCAGCTGCGGGGACTGCCCCATAGGTCGAACTTCCGTTGGGTCGAACAGCGTCGGCAGGTTAGATAATCACCCGCGAGCGTCGGCAAGTTAGATAATCACCTGTGTCACGGTTACTGAGTTTAAGTTTAGGGTTAGGGTTAGAGTTAGGCATAGTTTTACTGAGGTTAGGATTAGGGTTTGGGTTAGAGTTTGGTGGTCGATCTAAAGGGTGTTCGACCTAATGACATGTTACCGGCAGCAGCCGGTAACATTCCTCAACATTCCAGAAAAAAGTTCTGGCTAGTTGGTTCCAACAGCCCAACCTAGAATCACTCATACAGCAGCTCCACAACTTTTATAATGGTGGGCCAAAGTTGGGAGGATATCTAGATGTACAGGGTAGTCCACCGCTCCTCATTTCCAGCTGCACTTTAGTGTTTTTCCCCCTAACAAAGGGGATGGAGTCTCACTACAAGGACCTTTCACATTGGAATAAGGGAACAAGGAGCAAGGAGAATAATTCAATTGTAATCTATAAAAAATGTTTTGATCAAATGTATTATTATGTATGTATTATGTTATTATTTTCATAATAAACCAGAAAGGATAAAGAATAACAAAAGCAAAAAGGGATTCAAAACATGACAGGATAAGGTCCAGACCTACATCAGTCATTTGTCAATATAAATACATTTTAGCATTGAACCAAAGGGACAAGATATGATTGACCTATGTGATTATAACACTCATGCAATATTTACAAAGGTAGATTGGCAAACAAATGGTGGATTGTCTCCGTACACAGACCAAACAGTAGCTACCGTATAAAACAGCTGACAAGTGATAAGACTGAACCAAGAACTAAATAGCCTGAATAATGTAGTAGGCCTAGTTTAGGCTATCACCAGATTAAATAAACCCTATACTGCTAGCTCTAGCCTTCTAAAGTGCAAGATAATGATACCTCAATTATTTATGCACAATTTAATTGAAAATGAAGTGCAATCAAGTACATCAAAATTGCTGGTGGCCAGCCAACAAAAACCTAATTAGAAACAAAGTATGTTGCCTAATTAAAAAAAAAACACAGACATAGTTTTGATACAGAAGTCCACATAATTTTATTGTATGTTGTTGAGCTATTGATTGGACACACTTCAACACCCAATCACTTACACAAAATCAATTGTTTTGTGCATGTTTATGCCACATGTGATTGCGACCATCAGGTCGCAGTTACTATCAAAACCTCCACCGGCAGTCTGTCTGTCTGTCTCTGTCTGTCTGTCACGTCACACTTTTCCCCTACTCATATCTCCGCCACCGTTGCCCCTATCCATGCCAAACTTTGCACACACACTCCTTGGCTGTCAAACCACAACCTCATTTCTCACATGGCCCTCTTCTAGCGCCACCATGAGGCTGATTCTTGCAAAACACATTTTTGGACACTGCTCCTACAGATTTTGCCCTAAAATCACACAAAGCAGTACACAGTATGTCTAGAGTCCTGGCATCAACATGGATCTGTCCCATTTAGCGCCACCATCAGGCCGCTTTTTTCAAACACATTTTTGGACACTGCTCCTACAGATTTTGCCCTAAAATCACGCAAAGCTGTGTATACATGTGACCTGACGGTCGCTTATCTCCCGATTAGGGAGTCTTACTTGTGTTGTGGAGCTGTGCACCTCAGTTGTGTGAGATGTGATCAGTAGAGAGTTGTGTGCCAGTGTTAAGTGATACAAAACCCCTATCAGTGGTCTGAAATGACCACAGGACTTTATAGTGCTTACTGTCTCCTCTTACTCCCTCTTTACATCCAATATTTGATGTTGTTTCATGTGAGTGAACACGGGAACAGGAGGATTATTGCCTGGGGCCATAGATGTATGCCAGGATTGGGCCTCAAAGCAGTGGCATCCACTTTTTTAGGATTTGTAAAAAGATGGGCTTCTAGAATGTTTTGTAAGAAAGTTGGGGCGTTAAAGACACACGCACACACGCACACACACACACACACACACACACACACACACACACACACACACACACACACCACACGCAGAGGACACGCACGCAGAGGACACGCACGCACCATTATTGGACACGTTTGCATTTCTATTTCATCATTTCATATGAAACTACTGCAGGACAGATTTAGCTACAGGGCTTATGTCTTATTAATACGCTCACAGCCTATTGCTGCATAATCCATCTTATCCACTACGTGCTATGTGCACAACGTGCTATGTGCATGTGATGTCACTTCTCAGAGAATTAAGTGCTATTAATTTATTATCTCTGCCAGGAGATCATGCATTCTCCCCATGTGTCTAATCTGGCATACTGCTAGGCTAATAAACATCATTATTCGTTGTGCCCAGCACTGACGCTGGAGAAGATGGATGGAAACGGTATATAGCGCTTGTTTTCACCAGCGTCGGCAGGTTAGCTACTCACCAGCGTCGGCAGGTTAGCATTTCACCAGGTTAGCATTCACCCGCGTTAGTTTTACTGAGGTTAAGGTTAGGGTTAGGGTTAATGGAGCGCTCCCTACATCCGGTTCAGCCAATCACAAGCTTCAAAAATTAGTCCGGGGCGTGGTTATCTATCTTTCCCAGTGGGATCCATAATCATGCAGCACTGACATCAAGCCTAGGACCTCAATTCTAAAATATTTTTCTAATCCATCCTCAACCACAGTATGTTTTTTTTAATTATTATTATTCATTATCTCAGAGCAATCATCCCTTCAGGCAATGGGGTATAAGCATCCTGCGAGGCTATGGACCAGAACTAGCTAATCAGATGCCTGTCACTTTGGCTTATGGGATCTATACTTCCAACTAGCTAATTGCAATGCTCCTCCAGCCGATGGAATGTAACATTAACTAACCGGTGAAATATGATGTTAAGACTAACATTAACACCAAAATATACTGTACACATACAAACAAGACAAATACCCAAATTACGTGAGTCTTAATGTTAACTAACAATTCAAGTCTGTCTTTAGCCCTTTTGATAGTGTTTAGAGTCCCGTCCTGAAATCCAAGACTTGTTGTGTTGCCGAAAGAGCAGGCTGGATTTGAAAATAACATGTTGTTTTTATTATTATTTTTTTAATTTTGAGTGAGAGAAGGAAGAAGACAGTAAAGACGATGTACAACTTTCATACTGTACATTGCTATTATATCAGGGCATGTCTATTTATTCGAGTTATTAAGTGCTAGGTTTATGTGATTGTGTGTGTTTAATAAAATTACATTGCGTGATATTCTAAGTGTGGATGTGCAAATATACGTATGTGTGTGATAACACACAGATATACCATGATAAATCACAACTACTTAGTTTAATAGAGACTCTCTAGCGTAGCCCCTCAATCTCATTCATCTTTGTCTAAATCTGAATATAGGAGGACATCTCTCTCCCTCACGCACAATCTAATTTATAAACGACTATAATCTGTCGCTTCCGTTTCTCACACGTGCGCTCGCTCTCCATCTCAACTCTCTCACTCTCTCTCTGGCCCAGTCATGTGTTTTTGGGTTGTTTAGGAGAGTGGGACTCCTAAACAATGGCATTCTCATCGGGGGTCCCAGATGTGTCCTCTCTATCTTGACATCAGGGGCTAGGCAGAGTTTGACAGCTTTTGTGTTGGAATGTCAGAAGGGGCCCAGCGTGTCACTGGGAATCAGGGTGATGTACTGTATACAAGACAGTGCGAACAAAAGGAGGGGAGAGGCTTCTTCTTCTAAAGACACACACACACGCACTCACACACACACACGTACACCATGTCCAGCGTAGGAGAGACAGAGCTACCAAGAGATTCTATAGGTTTTATTATATCTAAATGATCTAAATTCAGTATTTATATATTTGATATTCATTTTTATCAGACATGCCCCTTCCTATACAAACCCATTGTAACTTCTGACTCCATTTTAACCATGTTAGATTCATGTTTTTTTTTCATTAATAAAACATATGTATTTAATAACAAAAAAAAGAGTAAAATAAATGAAAAGGGTTATTGTGAAAAAGAAGAAACAAAAGAAAGACAACACATTAGAAAGACGAGTTGTTTTCGATGAATCCAACATAGAGTTTGAAGTGGGTTTGGAAGGGGGCGTGTCTGATAAAATGTAATATCTAAATACTGAATCAAGCAACTTAAAAACTGTCTAGGGTGCTCACAAAAGCCTGAGTACCGAGTAGGGCTGTCACGATTAGGATTTTCTCCAGACGATTAATTGTCATACAAATAATCGCCGATTGACGAATATATCGTCTTTTTTCCCCCCTTCATTTTATGCCACTATGATAATAGGCTTTGAGCTCATACTCACACTGTACCTTAATGAGCAATTTAATTGCTTTTTAAACATCAGTTCAGTGGTGTAAAGTAACTATTAAGTACATTTACTTGCTAACTTTAGCCCTATTTTATACCGTAGCTATTTGAAAATAAATAGCCGATCTGTAGGCTCACAACGCGTCGCGGTGCGTTGTGAAAATAGCCGATCTACAAGCTCGCGGTGCGTTGTGAAAATAGCCGATCTACAAGCTCACAACGCGTCGCGTTGCGTTGTGAAAATAGCCGATCAACAAGCTCACAACGCGTCGCGGTGGGTTGTGAAAATAGCCGATCTACAAGCTCACAACGCGTCGCGCTGCGTTGTGAAAATAGCAGACAACTGCAAAAATAGCCGACAGCTGAAAATAGCGACAGTAGCCTAATAGGCCTAATGTTTATCACGACCACGATCCAACATCTATAGTTAGTTAGTCGCCGTCTGTGTGTAATCATCATCATCATCGTCTCTCTCCACAGCAGAGCAGCAGTGCTAAGCTTAGCTCTGGTCCATAGCGTTAGTGGAGGGAGAACTCCACTAACGCTATGGACCAGAGCTATGCTAAGCTAAGCTGCAGTAAAGGCACTGACTCCAGTCCTCTGTGTTGAAACGAAAGTGAACGCCTTTTTCTGTATCGTATCAAAAGGAATATATAGTCCCGGGATGTGTATGGTACATGTGTCTGTTCCGACCGTCTGGAAAAAACAAACTGTTTAAGCATTTTTAGTTAGCCAGCCAGCCTGCCTGTGCTGTGTGACAGTGCGTGCCGTGCTGCTGTTGTGTTGACTGACTGAGGAGCCGAGAGGACCAGCATTGAGCGTTCACGGGTCCCCGTGGCAACAAGGGGGAGGCGCATTCAAGAATGCAAGTGTTGACGTGAGGTTTAACTTGTTTAAGAATGGTTTTATTGTCAAAACTCACTACTTTTTTAATTAAATTAGATAATTGACGATAATCGCGAATATGAAAAATATTCGCGAATATGAAAAATAATCGCGAATAGACGATTATGTATTAATCGTGACAGCCCTAGTACCGAGTATGGACGCTAAAATGACCCCAAACATGTTTGAAGGTGAAATATAGCAAAAAAGAAGTGAAGGACCGCACACCGTCTCGAAGCTCCCCAAATATTTATTATAGTCAGCGGAATAAAACACAACGTTTCGGCCTGTGTTGGCCTTCTTCAGGTGTAAAACTGAACAGTGAATCACATTGAAGGTATAAATAGGGCATGCTGGGTAGAATTCAGAAAGATCATGACTGAAAACAGCCGGGGACTACGCCCCAATGAACTGGAGTCTGATTTTCAAATCAGCCAAATCAGCCTCAGGCTGTCATCAGCAGAGGCAGTGAGAGAGACAGCCCTATGATTCCTATAGGAGCAAGGGGTATAAACCATTTAAGAAAAACCAAGCATGTTTACTAACATGAGGTATCAATGTCCCATACCTATTACTATTGTATTACACTGATAATGTCAATAAACAGTGAAAATAACAATAAAAAGTGAAAACACAGTCAGAATACAAAAATAAAATTAAAAACACAGAAAAAACAATGCAACAAGAAATCCAATGCAAAAGTAAAAAATACAATGCAGAAGTAAGAAAAAGCTAGTCATAGAAAAGGTTTTAAGTCAAATTCTTCGTTAAGACCAAAAGGGGCCATAGTATTGAGATGGTGTATATAAAACATTTCCCTCTGTAGTAGGCGGCGTTCCAGATTTCCACCTCTAGGGGGTCTCTCCACCTTCTCAATACCCAAATATCTGAAGCTGGTGATGCTGTGACCTGCCTGTTGAAGGTGAAATATCCCTTAGGTTTTTAATGGAAACTAATGGAGTTCAAAGCCCTGCAAAGATTGTCCAATGCCTTTCCTTTCCCTCTGTTTGCTACCTGTAATATGTGTTCCTTGCAAAGGTCCAGTCAATATTGATGTCTTTTATGGGATGTGGTCACTGGTCACCTAGGAGTCTGAGAGGACTGATGGATCCTCCCCACCTGTCCTTTTGTCAGCCTCTATCCCCTGCACATATAATCGTGTGTGTGTGTGTGTGTGTGTGTGTGTGTGTGTGTGTGTGTGTGTGTGTGTGTGTGTGTGTGTGTGTGTGTGTGTGTGTGTGTGTGTGTGTGTGTGTGTGTGTGTGTGTGTGTGTGTGTGTGTGTGTGTGTGTGTGTGCGATCAGGCAGACAATTATCCACTTGAACCCCAGCATGCCTATTCTGGGGGGAACATTCACAGATCTACAAGCACATTTGCGCTGTGTGTGTGCAGTCTGTGCACGCACATGTTTGTGTGTACTGTATGTGATGGAGAGAGAACTGACTGGTCCTGTGTGTGTGTGTGTGTGTGTGTGTTTGTGGTTGTTTGGTGGGGATTGCATGGTGTGTGTATTTGTGTGCTTGATGGTGTGTTGACGTGCCCGCTGGACACCAGAATCATGGCATGGGAGCAACTGTTTGGAATCTGTTTGGAATTCCGTCCACGGAGAGTGCTGCAGCTCGGTCTCCATGGTAACGGCAGGGTTAAAGCCCATGGATGTGATAACAGGTTGTCACTCACCTCCTAATCACTTCCTGATTAAAAGAGGAAATTACAGTTCATTTACTGCAATGCTGCCTCAGGTTTTTCATGTCCCCCAAATAAAATATATATTTAGCCATGGACCTCCATCTGAAAATGTTGTGTGCCACATATTGTCACTGTCGGGCAGAAACCTTGCATCTTCAAGTTTCGGTGCGAGGCGTTGTGTGCTTGTAGATTGGCTGTTTTCACTAGTTTATATCATTTTTAAAATGACAAATACAAAATAAACGGTTTTGGACATACAAGGTTTCCACCCGACAACGACGATAAAATGTTTCAAAAATATTCACGCCCTCAAGGACCCCTGGGGGTCCCTGGACCTCACTCGAACCACTGATTTACTGGAGAGCCACTGATTTGCTGGACAATCAGCCAGTTTCCTACATCAATACCAGAGAAGGCGTTCAATAGTCCCTCCACGTCGTTGTTTACCACGTGGTAGCATTAATCCAAACCAATCCTCTGGCTTTCAGGAATTCTCAACGTTACTTCTTACTATTTATTGTCTCCACCAGCCGAAGGCATGGGAGAGAGTATGTTTTCCCCTTCGTCCGTCCGTGTGTCCGTCCGTGTGTCCGTCCGTCCGTGCGTCCGTCCGTGCGTCCGCCCGTGTGTCCGTCCGTGAGTCCTCGCAGTTTGTGTGCACCTAATCTCAGTCGCCGTTGGCCCGGTCGCTGCCAAAGTGAGCACACACATTCCCTGGATGCCAATCTAGAACCTCTGCCCTAAATTTTTCAAATGGGCCTTTTCTAGCGCCACCTAGTGGCCGATGTTCGCAAAACACATTTCTGTGCACTACTACAGATTTTGTCCAAAAATCCTACAAATCGGTAGGCAGTATCTCGACAGTCATGTGATCGACACGGATCTGTCCGATTTTGCATATTCCATCCTGATTGGCTAAGATTGGCTTCCAAAGTTTGTAGGATTGAGCCGTTTTGAACAAAATGCCTCAAATCCCAAACGCCAAGTGCAATTATCATAAAATCGCGCACACACGTTCCCACTAGGTCGAGGAAGAAATGCCACTTCAAATTTAACAAAATGTCTCAAATCATCAACGCAGCTTGCAATTACCGTGTAATTTGCCACACATATTCCCACTATGTCAAGGAACAAATGCTACCCTTTTCACATTGGCCTGTTATAGCGCCACCAGCAGGTAGACTATAGCAAAATACATTTTTGGAACACAATGCTTCAAATCATGCATGCACGTCCGATTGCCATGAAACTGGTCTATGGTGAAGAACATATGCCACCCTTTTTACATTGGCCTATTATACAGTAGCACCACCGGGATGCACGGCCTGGTGGAGACCTGTGCTTGGAAGAGCACTGCTTCTAGTTTATATATGAATTCAGAGCATGGCGATTCAGCCATGGTACTTAGATCGTGTGTGTGTGTGTGTGTGTGTGTGTGTGTGTGTGTGTGTGTGTGTGTGTGTGTGTGTGTGTGTGTGTGTGTGTGTGTGTGTGTTATCCCTGACTGCACTCTGTGTTGAAATTACTTGCACGTTCTCTTCCAGCGTATTGTCACTGAAGAAGAACCAAATTAGCAAACAGCAAGCCTGCCGGCGACACACTCGAGTAGAAAATGATTTTACAAATTGGTTAATCCAAATTCAATGAGCTAATTGATTGAATATGAATTGTGGGAAATCCAAACACAGATTCATCCATTGCATTAATTGTCTTGGCACACACACACACACACACACACACACACACACACACACACACACACACACACACACACACACACACACACACAAATGCAGTGCTCATGAACATCTTTCCCAATTTGTCAGGATCAATTTTCACCGTGTTTGACTGATGGCAGACATTGAATTGGCTCCTGATAGTTTAGTGCGGTTCAAACAAGAGGTCCCTAGTTACCATTTCCAGACCAACACACTTTGATCGGAGAGAGCATCAGCCGCTTTTTCAAGTCAGACTTCAAACAATGGAACAGTAGGGATGCTCTCTGATCGCTGATAACTGCACGTTGCCGTTTGCATCTTACGTGGTAAAATATATATTTTTTTTTAGATGTTTTTTTAGTAATGACATTATCAAAATGGACATCTCAAAGTGTCAATGCAGTTGACATTTTTTTTTTTTTATAATAACTCCTGATCATTCCTGCCCTAAAATAGTGGGCGCAGCTAGCCAGGTTGTGAATGGAAACTGCATAAATTGGTCCTCAGATTTACATAATTTGATCCATCTGGCTCTCTTGTCTCAGTGGAGGGTTGACCTTTCATTAAATGAAAGGTCAACAAGTGTTGTGTTTGCTCTGTCCCTCTCTTTTCAAAAGGAGCAGAGTGGATTTAACATCAATGTTCCCTCATGTCGTCACTGTCAGGCAGAAACCTCGTATCTGCAACTTTCAAATCTTAGTTTTTTCGTGAATTAAAGCCCTACTTCATCATACAAAAGTGACGCACAAAAGTAGTGAAAATAGCAGATCTATAAGCTATTTTCACTATTATTATTTTTGTATTAAATAACAAAAAAGGAAGGTTTTGGACGTACAAGGTTTCCACCCGACAACGACAATGTGGTATAATGATTTAATGAGTAATGACATTTCATTGCATCTGCCAGGAAGTCACAGATTTTAAGTTCTAGTATCGTTTTGGCTCAAGGCTCAAGCACCCACCTGAGTCTCGACATACAACATTCACGCCAAGTTGTTTTGTCACAAGCTCTTCAGGAGATACCACTGGTTCCCAAACACTTGGTCCGGACCCAGTTGTGTGTCGAGGACACATTTTTATGGGTCCCTATATTTTTGGTTTCCTACATTTGGGTTTTAATTATTTATTTCAAAACATTTTCAAAAAACATTCCTAAAAAAGCTAAATTTTTCATGAATCATAAAATGAATTCAATGAGAAGTAATTTCATGAATAAATAAAAGAAAATTAAAAGAAATCCCATGAATTAAGAAACCAAATGTCTAAGGCAAATGTCTAATCTCTCTTTTGGGTCACAAGCTGAAAAGTTTGGGAACCACTGGGCTATACTGTACCCTTGTATGATTGTGTATGTGTTCACCAGTGTCAGTATGTGTGCAGTCTTCACGTTTTGTGCATGAGTGCACAGCTAGTGCAGGATAGTGTCCAGTGCTGCACATCTTTGGCCTGGGAGCCTCTCCCATTGGCTCTGCAGCGGTACTCTGACAGCATGCTGGTTGGCTGTCTGTTGCCAGCAGTCACCATCTGCCAACACTCTCGCAGTGTTCACAACAAGTGTTGTGGGCAGGAGGTGATGAGTGCAAAAGATGCCTGATGGGACGTCTATTTTCCACGGGGTCCTGATTCCAAGCATCTTGGCTGACGTCCACAATGACAGTGACAGCCTGTTGTTGACTTGAAACTACAAGTCAACAACTGAGCCCTACCCAAAATCATGAAGTCATAAATGGGGTTTGTCGACAACAGCACAGACCAAGCACTTGTCTTGGATCTCTCTTTATTAGGGATTCAAGTTCTCTTGTCATTTTTACAAGATTAAAGAGTATTCAGAATCGACCAAACTAGCGATAGAATAGCCTATTATGTTCAGAAGCATCTTCAATAAAACCCTAATGGTATTGGATGTTTCGTAAAAGCATTCTGCAAGTTTTTCAACTGCTTGGCTGAAGGTAGAACAGCAAGGACATGCTGTAGGTTTAGAAGGATATTAACTCATTGACTGCATTGTTTTTTGACTTATGTTGTTCCCTGCCATGCGTTCAGAGATTTTCACTAACCCTTTGAAATTTCATAGAATATTCCACAATGCTCCAATTTGCTTCCGGGTACAAAAGATGCCCACGTGGGTCCTGGAGTTGGAGAATAATCCCTGTCCACTCGTGACGATCCACTCAAAAGATCACCTTGCATCACCTACATCCACCTCGTTTCCACCACTCGTCCCATAGAATAACACTAACACTCTAAGGCTTTTTCCTTTCCAAAACAAAATTGAACGCTGGTTTTGTTCCAATTACGTCATCAACGTAAAATAACTTTTCAGTACCTTCTTCTTCCTTTAATGTATTTAGTATTCGTTATCCTATGAATTATGCACACACTTCATCCTACAGAATTTGGGTAATCTACATAGAATGCACACCAAATACAACCAAACGCCATTGCATTGCCTGCATCAAAATTGTTTTCAGTGAGTCCCAGTTTGAAAACCAGATTTTAATTAAATCTGCTTTGCATCATGCCAAACAACACCCCTTCATTATCTAATATACCATGACCTTAGTTATTGCTTAACATTAGTATTCTCAATATATACAGTAGACGTATGAGTTCAACATTCTGAGATAGTTTAATTTCAGGCTATTGTGACAATGTTCTAGCAGTCTAAACGCACCTTATGACCTTTACTCGGATGCTGTTCGAACTGGGCCATCTTTCCGCCTGACACACCGTAGCTGTTCTGTAAATGCCCTTAAAAGCCTGCCTGATCCATTTGCTCCTGTTAAATCTAATGGATGTTGCCGTTTTGGTCTGATAAAAGGGCAGTCTCTGAGAGGTGTAGTTGTGGATAATTCAATCAAACACCCTCATAATGGCAGAATAGCCAGGGGACCCGACCTCGTCGCATGGTTTTTACTCTTCTTTCACTCGTCCAAGCCAAGAGGAAAAAGGAGCGAGCCGGCTTGACAAATTGTCACACCACACTTTAACAGGTTTATTTGATACTGATATAGCCAGTTCCACTTCGTTTTCAAAATGTCAGCCTCAAAAGCCAGAAAAATAAGTCTAAGGTTTGTCCAGAGTTGGCCTTGCACCGTACGTGGCACAATCAGAGCTATTATGCCATTCCTGTTGAATGTCCTGGTGTTTACCGAATGGCACCACTTTGTCTCTGGCTTGTTAATCGTGTATTACTGATTAGGGAACACAGAGATTGGAACATTCACACAGTTGCAGTCATTTAAATGTGTTACACATTTGGCTGCATCATGCCATAGATCCCAGGAATAAGCCAAGACACCCTGTCTTGCCAGGCTTTTCAACACGGTAATCTGTGCCACAATCTGCAGATTAATTCTAAGACCGATTTGCAAGACTTAACCGCCCTCCAGACGGAACATGGTCACTGCCTCCTAGCAATTCATTTTTAATGGGAGGCGGGCGGCTATTTTGGCCAGGCAGCATAGTTTTGGGGCGGCGAGGCGAGCGGACGCTGTCCCGCGGTGAGAGATGGATTGTGTTCATCTTTGTGAAATACCGCTGCCTTTCTGTAGAGCACCTTACCGTTGCAGAGTATGACAGCACTTCTTAAGGGCCATTTATAGTTACGTATGGTTGATTTTGTGTACGTTTGGAGGTGAGACAGTACGTACGGTAATTGCGTCGACATGCATAGTTAGCTCGAGTTCTGTACGGTCTCTGTGTTACATTATGGTACATAGGCTGGTTCAGCCTATGTACATACTGTATCCACTAGATGGCACCCAAATGCATCTTCCCAATGAGCAATTGTTAACAGAGAGGTTTATAGGCACCCTTGGATACGCTCGGATTGAACGACCTGCAGAAAACACTCTCCCATCGGCGCTAGTCACTGCTGTCTGGGTATAAATTAAAAAAGACTAGAGAATGGATGAGCGTGGACACGCAGTGCAGTTGCTTTAAGGTATAAGCGGTAAAAGCGACCGCCTAGAGTGCAATCTCAAGGGGGGTGCCGCCGACAGTTAATGAGCCACCCAAACCGACCCAATACCGACTAAAAACACCCCTAAACCCGCAAAAATCGCGTGCGCGGGAGTGGAGAGAGGCGCAATTCGAGAGAGCTGGCAGAGAGCGCTGATTAGGCTGGCAACGGGTCTGCGTCCTGGCCTGGTCACTGTTCAGCGTGTGTGTACTTTGTGATGTATTTCTTTTTCTTTTTTTAATGCTCACGGCAATGCATGAGGTCACTTCCACATAGGAAATGGAGACCAGAAAAAAAGACGAAACATTTCTCCCTCACTACTGCCCCCACGGTTGACAAAAGTTCGCCACGGGTAGTTCATGTTTACGTACGTTTTTATCGGTTTGAATCCGTCAGGTTGAGTGTTGTCCGTAAGGTTACGGAGAGAAACAATTACGTACGGACCTCCGGACCAACCGGATTAAATCACTCTCCCCCTCCGTTTCTTGTGTATTCCTGCGGTCCTTATGCATGGTACTTTAGTTGTTGACCTGTTTTTATATCATAATGGAAATAGCAGAAAGAGAAATATGGTACTTTGACTTGTCTATCCACAAGGCCTTGTTTTAGAATTATCAAAGGAACTAAGAACATTAAGACCATTGATACCTTGTTTCACAGATACGTTGGAAATTTACGATGAAGGGGGGGTGGTCATATATTTACTGCAGCAAGTTTATGCATACCTTTTTCGGGGGAATATTTGTTTTTATTTTCAATTTTCACAAAAGTACATACTGTACAATCATCTCTGACACAGCTAATGACAATGTTTACATAATAATCTAAATAAGGTTGCCACAATCAGAAAAGTGTCCAACCTATTTCTCATGAGATACTAAGTAATCTTCTCAAGAGTAACACTAACGTAATCCTTGAAAATTTGTTTTTATGAATGAGATAGAAGCTGAGAGTTCATAGCCTGGGGCCAGCCTATATACTAATGCAGCTAACTACATCCCCTCCTTGTTTTAACATGTGTGGGGATGATGTATAGCTGCAGCTAGGCTAGAGAGTTCAGCCCTAAATGACACTGTAAGCTGCTGAAACGATGTGCAGCATTAGCTTAGAGGCTGCAACTGTGCCAAAGCTCTTTACCAAGATAGGTATCGGGGTCATTGCCAAATGCACACCTGCTGTGACTGGTTTCTGGATAATTTGTCAGAGGCCATCAAATGAAAGAGAAGACTCTCTCTTTCTCTCTCTCTCTCTCTGAGAGTGAGTGTGGTTTGGTTGTTGTGAGTGAGTCAGCATCGACTAAACTTACCTTTCTTTTCTAATTGCTTTTCTTTTCAGTGTGTTCTGGCGCATTCATTGGCTGTCTCTGTCCCTCTGCATTTCCGTTGCTCCCTCCACTTTCATCAGCTTTTCCATGCACTCAGTGAGCATTCTCTCTTACTGAAAGTTTTTATTTTTTAAACACCTCTCCTGTCCATTCTTCCCACTCCCCGAAGGCGGCGGGTAATGAAGGCCAAATGCTATGCTTGGTATTTTACAAATTATATATAACTAGTCCTTACCCGTTCAAAGATATGAGCTCCGAAATGATGTGCAGTGTGTGGGTTATGGGATGTGCACTGTGCACACGGTATATGAGGGATGGAAAGTAACTTTAACTGGTACTTGCATGATAATATGTAGGAGCATCAATGTAAGAAATACCCGTTTCGTTTAATGGCTATGTGTGTGTGTGTGTGTGTGTGTGTGTGTGTGTGTGTGTGTGTGTGTGTGTGTGTGTGTGTGTGTGCAGCGGTTTGGACCGTGAGACCATCCGCAGAGTGGTCTGTGTTTCTTTTTGAGAGGGTCGGTCCGCCTGAAAAACGCGTTTTGGAACAAAACGGTTACGTTTTGCGCGTTTGTGACGCCCTCTACGGGTCGAATTGGAAATGCTTCTGGGGATTCGTTGAGTAAGCCACCCGCAACCTGTGGCAGAAATTCAGTGTTGACTCGACGTTTTGTTTGTGATTTATGGCTATTGTTTGCAAAACGGGCCCCTCCCGCTAACTTTGGAGGCCCGTTACGAACGAACGGTATGGACTATCAAAATATCCCTTGACTATGTTCATTGCATGGGTTCAGAGATCATGTGTACCCATTTTCGTGACATTTGAAGAAAATATGTAGGAAAAGGAGCAAAAAGTGTGTTTTGGAGAAAATTCAAAATGGCGGAAAATCTATCCTGACGCAAATGGGCGGGGCCTATATCGGGAGATGCGTATTGACCCAAGGAATCCAGGGAAAAAAGAATTTTAATGTTCCGACCTACGGTTCAAGAGTTACAGGCCGAAACGTAAAGTGGACTGTTATAGCGCCACCATGAGGCCAATTTGTGAAAGTGACAAACGGGCTTCACAGTTATGTCAGGTGTGTTCATATGCTAATGGTGATGCGATTTCAGATCAATTGCTCCAGCCACTGAGGAGAAACGCTGTTTCAGACACTCACTCAGACACTCACTCAGACATTTGGTGAATTATATGTTAGATATATGTGACAAGCGTTATATAGGCTGCTGTGTGTGTTTGTGTGTGTGTGTGTGTGTGTGTGTGTGTGTGTGTGTGTGTGTGTGTGTGTGTGTGTGTGTGTGTGTGTGTGTGTGTGTGTGTGTGTGTGTGTGTGTGTGTGTGTGTGTGTGTGTGTGTGTGTGTGTGTGTGTGTGTGTGCTGATCCGTTGATAATTCAGCAAGGCTAATTGGTGGTCGGGCTTCAATTTGGGTCGATCAAAATGTTGATATACAGTAGTATATACATGCGTCATGCACGGACATGTGATGATGCGTACAGCTCCTGGTGTGTGTGGCACTGTGTGCTCGCGCTAATGCAGCAGGCACGGGTCGGAGACTTCAGCATAAGCACGGAGCATGTCCCAAACAGCAAACACTGAGCCGGTAAATGTGAGAGTTAAGGGATAGTCAACGAAAAACAATGTACAGTATACCCCCCCCCCAACAGAAGACAATGGGCCCCATTTTCGTTCATGCCTTACCCCTTATCCCTAAACTAATTTTGCCTTTTTTTTTACTATTTTGAAAAATATTTTAAAATACTTCAAATAGCCGATCTATAAGCTCACAACTTGGCTCGGCTTGTTAAACTATTTTTAAATGTTTTTCAAAATAGTGAAAAAAAGGAAAAGAAGTTTAGGGATGAGGTGTAAGGCTTGGCGAAAATATATCCCTCCATAACCACACAAATCCAATTGTCCGTTTTGGTTACAGGGTCGTAAACTGCATTTCCGAGCCATCGGAAATAATATGTACTGTAGCTGTCAATGAACAATGAATGTACAACTTGGAGGTGTGAGACATGGTATACTTTATGACACTGAAGTTCAAGAATACACATCACATACTCTATATCACGTTTCCACTTTCCAGATTACATTGGTGACACCCAAGGTTCCCATCTGTGGGCTTCTCTCTATTCCCATGTTTTCTTTTATATCACTATCACTGTGATACTATCACTGGACACATGCCCAAAAAGAACAAGCGCAGTGGCCTGTTTAATAATATACAGACAGGACAAATCCTGGAGGGCAAAGCAAGAGGGGAGAAGAACAGAGGGAGGGAGGAGAGACAGATGAGAGACCACGATAAGAGAGAAGAAGAATGAGAGGATGAAAGATTGAGCGCCAGAACGACAAAACAGAAAGATGACAAAGAGGGTCTTCTGTCCTGTGTGCTGACACAGCCAGAGGCCTGCTGGCCTGCCTTTGTCACCTGCAGACCAGTATGACGTGGGTTCCTCTAAGGTAAACACCAATGTGATGATGGTTTCACCTGAATGTTTTTCGGGCCTTTTGTGTGCTACAAGCAATACTGTATGTGTGCTCGTGCACAAGTGGAAGAGAGAGCCAGTGTGTGCGTGTGTTGGCTGTAATCTGATTCCTAGACTCTCGTGTGTGTGTGAGACTATAGGCACTGATAGACTGTTGATAGATTGTATTATTCACCCAGATGCTTACTGTTGCTGTATGTTGCCACCTGCAGGGGAGCCCAGTGCTGTATATCAGTGGCTCAATATCAACACAAGGGATAATAATAATATAGGCCCCACTCCTTGGGGTGTTTTTGTCACTGTACATTTGCACATACGTGAAATTTGTCCTCTGCATTTATCCATCCTATAACAACTAGCAGTGAGCAGCCATTGTGCGGCGCTCGGGAAGCAATTAGGGTTTAAGAGTCTTGCTCAGGGACAAACATCTACACATTGCTGGCCTGGCCTGGAATCGTACGAGGGACAACCAGGGGCTCTGGCTCCCCAGGCGGGCTCACTAACCACTTAGCTATGGCCGCCCCTATGCCGACAAACTGAGCAAGAATATTAGGAAGGCTAGTTCCACATTTGGAGTTGAATTGCCAATTATTTGGGGGACCTCACAGCCCACCAGTGGGCCCGGCCGGCCCACATGTTGAGAACCACTGGCATATATGATGAGCTACTGTAGCAGGCATGAGGAGCACACTCATCCCCCCATCAGGCACACCACAAAGTCCTTTGTGCCAGTAGCCTTCGGGCTCCACAACAAAGCTTGACCCCAATACATTCTACTCTGTTCTTTGGGATTTCTGACTACTGCTTGACTCTGACACGCTTGAACATAGACTGCTGGGATGTACACTAACAGAACTATGATTGGTGTCTGTTAAAGATAACGGTTGAGACTTACTGTATTTGACTCATATATTCACATTGTTGAGATACAGTATAATTTTCCACATACTGCTGAAGGCCGGTTGACTCTGTACATAATATCAACCTCATATTCACTTTTGATAGTCTGTACATATACTGTATATCCATTTGTAGTGTCTTATCCATTGGTGATAGATGCATATTCATGCATGTTCACTGTGATGGATTGATTGATTGATTGATTGATCGAAGACTTTATTAGCAGTTTGCTTAGGAAATGGTACAGTTTCATGACAGTACAGTACAGTACACTCGTAAAAGGTAAACCATACGTGGACTCCATAGTCAGTGGGGTTGAATGAGTGCTTTGGACATTTATACTATGCATTTATTCATAAAATATACATATTAGTATTAGTATGTAGAATGTTACAAAGTGCAGATGTCTAGTGTCAGACTCTTTAAAAAAAAACTTTATTCTTATTTCTTTTCTACTTGCACCTAGGGATGGCCAACGGCTAACCGTTACCGTTAAACCGATAAGAAATTGGTTACCGGTAAGCACTAACGGTTAATTTTGACCGATAAAAAAGAAAAGGAAAAGAAAATCAACCCATGTGTCACACCAAAAGCCCCGTACACCATTATCTACGCAACATCAAGTCATCAGCCATGCAACTATACGCGCTGTGGTCACACATTTCTGGACACCAATGTCTGTGTAACATCCATGCATTCATACAACTGCGAGTCTGCCGCTGCGCGACGCTGCTTGATTTGGCTGTACACGCTGACTTGTTCATCAGGAAACAAATGCTCCCTCGTCGATTGGATTTTACAAAACAGACCCGCGTCGTCACATTGAATCCTGCTTAAGAAGAGCTTAAAACACAACTTTCTAATGTTACATGTTGATGACGTGAGGATCGCTAAAGTCGTCTTGGTTTATGCTATGCAAAAAAATAACAAAGCTCAGAGTCGCAAATTCAATGATCGCTGCATCAGCACACACAAAACACGGGCGAGAGAGAAATAAATGAATGAAATAGACATCACGTTTAGCCGATATAACCATTCCAAAAGTCATACGATTGGAAGTTATTGCTACATGCGTCTACATGCGTCTCGCTGCTGCTTTTGTTAGACGACAGCCAGGGTCCAGGGAGTGCAGAGAATTTTAGAGAGGCATGGGCTGACATTTCTAAAAGGGCCTTTTCAGACAGATAAAGGTTAAGGGCTCAAGCCCCTTTTGCTGTATGTGCGCACGTGCCTGGCGACCAGCGCATAACATTACAGACTTATCATTTCAATCCCACCGTTTCTTTGCAAAAACACATTTCTTTTAGAAAACATTTGTATTCTTGTTTCTCCCAGTTTTATTGTTTTTAATGTGCAAATATAGCACTTTATTATGGGGAAAAACGTGTGTAGGGCTATTTTCCTTTTTTAAATCGCTAAAATAGCGCATTTTTGAACACATTTCCTTAACGGTTAACGGTTAATTAACTGATAAGGCCTGACGGTTATCGGTTAAGAAAAAATCTCCATTTGGCCATCCCTACAGTTGCACCTAACATCTCCTCACCTGTCGTGTCATGCTTACTACTGTTGCTGCTATGACACCTGCATTTGACCATTTTTATCAATAGTTGTCTTGTGTTATCTGGAACGAATCTATCCATGAGTCTACTCTGTCCTCTTATTACAATGCATTTCTCTCTCTCTCTCTCTCTCTCTCTCTCTCTCTCTCTCTCTCTCTCTCTCTCTCTCTCTCTCTCTCTCTCTCTCTCTCTCTCTCTCTCTCTCTCTCCTGAAACGTAGACTCATCCTTGTCAATAAGAATTATCGTGAATTACGATGGTCCTGGTAATTGGGAACCTCTGCTCTATGATGATCATGAATTACCACTCCATCTGTTGGGATCTAATAAGTTGGTGTATTTCCCTGGGAGTCATAACATAATGCCCCAAATGAAATGCTCTAAATGACTTTTATCCAAAAACAAAGATAGATCATAGATGCTTGCTATAAGCCAAATCCTTCCACACTTCAATACTGTTGATGTTGTCCTCAACATTGAGGTCATAAACTGTACATCATTTCCGTAATGTGTTCAGTTATCGCCCAGGATTTTACTGTGTACTATCTCCATCACACCATGCCAGTCAGCTTCTAATATCATTTTTCTTTCAGCTTTTATTAAAGTGGCTCTTTTCTAAAAATATTTACAGAAATGATGAGTGCAGTCGCACCATGGCATAGTGTGTCAGCCCACACTAGCAGTGACTGAGCATCCTTTGGTATCAGTGAAACACTTGAGTTAAAAGGGACAGCAGTTGGATGAAAGCAAGCAAACTCCCCAGCGACACAATTATTTACTGTTATGAAACAGACGGGGTTAAAACAGAACAACCTTCACACTACAGGATCTATTCTTTACATCAGAGACATCATGCACGCACATAGACACACACACACACACACACACACACACACACACACACACACACACACACACACACACACACACACACAAGGCAAATGTGTGTGTGTGTGTGTGTGTGTGTGTGTGTGTGTGTGTGTGTGTGTGTGTGTGTGTGTGTGTGTGTGTGTGTGTGTGTGTGTGTGTGTGTGTGCGCGTGCGTGTACACGAAGTAAAATCCTCACCGTTAATTGATCCATTTGTGTGGACAAAATGTGTTACATTTGTGCACTCTCAGAGTTAAAATAAACCCTCTGGATTTTACTGTACAAGGAGTAGGGATAAGGCTATTTGGGGACAAGACAACAGAACCAGAAGGGTCATAAAAAATGGATGGAATTGATAATTAGCTAAAAGTAAAGGGGAAGTAGAGAATAGAGCAGTGGTTCCCAGACGTTTTAGCCCGTGACCCTAAAGAGGGATTAGACGTTTGCCTGGGACCCAAACTAGTGAAAACAGCAGATCTACAAGCTCACAGCGTGTCGCTTCGCACCGCGTTGTGAGCTTGTAGATCGGCTATTTTCACTACTTCTTAAACATTTTGTTTTCTAATTTATGAAATTTCATTCGTTCATTCATTTTTCTTTTATTTATTCATGAAGTTACTTGGAAAAATCATTGCATTTATTGATCATGAAAATCTTTTCTTTTTTGGGAATGTTTTTTGAAAATGTTTTGAAATAATAATTAAAAACAAAATATAGGAAACCAAAAACTAAGGGACCCACAGAAATGTGTCCGCAACCCACACATGGGTCCTGACCCAGTGCTTGGGAAACAGTGGAATAGAGGATGGAGATGGAAGGAGGGGTGAGGATGGAGAGAGGGAACGAGGGGTGATTGGACACACGCAGCCATTCTGAGCAGAGGAGAGAGTGCAGAAGGAAAAAGGCGATGGAGAGAAAAGACACAGGAAGTCATTTGGGAACCCGCTGTGTCAAAACCTTCCAGCCATGGCAACCACGGACCTTTGTCTGCTGTTACCAGCGAGAGCATGTGCGTCACTGACACGCACAAATGCACGCGCGCACGGCACACGCACCTCACATTGCACACAGTCTTTGAGAATGCGAGAGCACTCATCTGCCCATATGACTAAGGCAGAAATTCTTGCTCATTAACGTGTATACTTTCAAAGGCCCATGCACATACCGTGCATATACACACACACACACACAGTACCTGACGAGATGCTCTTTTGAGACGTGGCATGCTGGAGGTGAGAGAGACGTGTGCCCTACAGAGCAGACGTTTGTGATAATTATTTCCTGCTTTGTTGCAAAGTTTGCGGTGATGTCAGCGGTGGCGTTTCTGTTGTGTGTATGAAACTGGAGACTGTATAGTATATCACGTGTCACCATGGCGTAGTACACATACATCCTTCAATACAATTAAATAATGGCTACTAGCTATAATAGACATTGTACTGTATGTAGGTTATGGAGATGGAAATGGAGATCATTGTTATTCATAATCTATTTTGGATGTTCTTCAGTGGTATACTGTATACTGTAAATCGATGCATGCTGTATGAATGGTTTATACAGTACTGTTTGTGTGTATATATATATATATATATATATATATATATATATATATATATTTTTTTTTTTTATTATTATTATTATTATTTTTTTCAGATTGAATAACATTAGGGGAGCAGAGGGTGTGCAGTATTGGGATATCTATGCTTGGCTGGCTTCAAGACCAGGTCCGAGGACAACCAGCTCTGTTAATGTGTCTCAGATTTGAATTAATGGTTCAAGAGGGTCTGTGGCATATAAAACTGGGGGTCCTTGAATTGGAAAAAGGTTGAGAACCTCTGCTCTGTGTTCTAGTGTGTTGCTATGCTCCATGCTCCTCCTGCAGTCTTTGGACTTGGCCTGTCGTGCTCCACTCTGCCCTGCTCAGCTGGGTTCTCTTCTTGGCTCTCTGCTTTGTGCAGCATCCAGCCAATTAGTCAGCCATGCTGGTGCTCGGGGCCCACAGCTCCCTGCCTCTGAAGAGGCCCAGCCAGCCAGCCAGCCAGTACGACACACTGTCTGGAGAGGCTGCAGCCAGACATGCTCATTTTTCATTGTCACACATCCAGAGCTGTTGCTACACCAGGCTTGGGGGTGGGAAAGGCTCAATTTAAACAAAAGTGCTTCATTTTTAAGTTGACACTTTAAAGTGGGTTGTTATTTATTTCCATAGATTTTTGTAGTCTTTTACAGCTCTATAGTGGACAAAACATACTAAAAAAGAAGGCTAAATAAACTCAACATTTGTTGGCAACTTAGATATTCTTTGTTCAATGTTCTTTCCATGTATTATTTATGTATATATCCACTTCCAATCATCACGCAGTTACCCTGAAAATTAATCCTTCCTTGTGTGCTAGTTAGTGATGCGCGGGTCAACTTTTTTTCATAACCCGCACGACCCACAGCCCGCACGAAACGTAACCCGCCCGCGCCCGCGCCGCAGAACAATATATAAATCAACGAATCCGCCCGCCCCGCAACCCGCATTTAATAAAAAGATGGTATATCATCTCCACAATAGCTCATCTTTATATACGGCTCTCTAAGTACCCAAAGTCGCTTTACAGAAAGGTCTACAGTAGCACAATATTGTCATGGGCTAAATAAACAAACGTGTTGTTCAAATTGGTGTTTAGCTGTAGTCTACTATTTTTACGAGAAAAAGGCGAGACCAGGTTGGTTTAGCCTAAAAGACATTCATTCAAAGACGTTCATTCTCTCTGGGGCATTGTCAAGGTAAGAATGGCGTTTCAGGTTTTATGTCAATCATATTTATACAGCGCCTCGCACTTTAAACAGACAGCAAAAGACGGACAATATTAAATCCTGTTGGATTGATTAATCACCAGATTGGAGAGATGGGAGCGACTGGAGTCTCGAGGTGAGCGTGGTTGGTTCATTCAGTCAAAAAATCCGTCTCACTTGCGAAAGTTGTGTTTCAAATCGTATCCGTTGACTGGCTGGTTATATAACTTAACCGTCACAAAGTATTTATAAACGGACTTGTGTGGATGACAGAGACATATAAGTGAAATCCTGATCAGCGACACGCGCTGAATTGTTTGTGCATCTTCTCTGCTGTGCTCACGTTGTGTCAAATGTTGGCAAAATGTGGTTCGCGGCCCACACAGGAGCGGAATTGGGACGGTCCTTGCACCAAGGAGTGGAGGAGAAACCTCGCTCCTCTCTGGCGCATTTTAAAACTCGCTCGCTCGTCGTGCTCGTATTCAAACTTAGTATTCTTATTCTTATAGGCCTACTATTAAGAATAAAAGGCAAATAAGAACAGGTGATTATTCTTATTTATTTTTTGCACATGAGAGTGGTGATAACCCACCCGCCCGCCGCCCGCCAATGGAGTCTGAAAACCATGACCCACCCACCCGCATGCGGGCGGGTTGGCGGGCGGGTGGGTGGGGGCACCGAGTCGATCCGCGCATCACTAGTGCTAGTAGTGTAGCCGTCCAAGGACGGCACTCCTCATTAACCCTTTGAAACGGCAAAACCAAAGTTATAAATAATAATGTCTTCTATCGAGTTTGAACGTGCCCGCCCGGCTGTTACTGTTTGCAAATCAAAGCATGTCTAAGTCTACGTCACAGAGGCATGACTGAGTGTTGTGCCAGATTTTGCGAGAGAAACAAGCAACCAGGTATATGAAAACAAGCCCAAATGATTGTGCTTATAAAGCAACACTTGGCAACACAGTCCAAACCATTTTGCAGGAACACATGGGGCGGGGGGGCAACTATAAATCATTCAAAAAGCATCGTGTTTGTGTGGGAATGATTTCAAATGATATTAAATAAGTATTTTAACATTCTTATAGACTCCTAAATAGCTTCTGGGGGGGACGTATCTGACTTTGGAGTCCCCCTCGTCCCCCACGCGTGATAGTGGACACATATGAGATGTGTAGAGGGCTAGCAGATGGGCAGATTTTTTTTCTTAACCACATGAACCCTAGCATCGGTACTCTGGTGAACATTTGGCCAAAATGGCAGAATAAGCAATGAAACAATGCCAGTTTTGCGAGCTTGTCGATCGGTTATTTTCGTCAATGACATTTGGTGTAGAGGGAAAATGGAAGGCGACCAAGTATAGCCCCCTGGAGAACAACGGTCAATGAAGGATAGAGCTCAAGTGGTTAATTCTATAACCACAGGCATTTAAAGTGGAACTGATGAGTAGCTTTCCCAACACGTATCTATTAAGTGTGTCTTGACTTAATGAGTGTAATAATGGGTCCTCTGTGGCCAGAGACGACCTATGGAGGAGAAGAACTTCTCTGTTCGTTTCTGTAATGAGGTCAGAAAGAATGCTCAACTCTTTGCTGTGGATCAGTAGACAGCATCCTGCTCTTCAACACCTTACTGTATGCCTGGCCTGCATCCCCTTCAGCTCACTTGACAGTTATCCTACATCAGTGGTTCTCAACCTTTTTAGGCCGTGACCCCCAGAATATTATTTTGGGACAACCCACCCTACGAACACTAAGAGTTGAGGAATTACATTTTGTATAACACGGTTTCTATTGTGAAAATAGCAGATCTACATGCTCACAACGCCTCGCAACGCGATCTACATGCCCGATCTACATGATCACAACGCGAGGCGTTGTGAGCATGTATTTCTGCCTCTAATATTTAGCAACTTGGCCAATGTTTAATTTGTCATTTTAGAAGTATTAAAAAGTCCTTAAATTGTCACTTTTGAAATGTGCATAAACTACAAATACACTTAAACTTTATGTTGGTTTGTTTACTGTTGAGTGAGAAAGCAATGTTGCACATTAAGTTAATCATCTGGGGACCCCCGAAAATTATGTGGGGGGGTCCCGACCCACAGGTTAAGAACCACTGTCCTACATGAGAATCTTTGTCTTGCACAAGGAAGAACGTTGAGGCTCTCCCCAGGTTGGCAGAGAGAGAGTAGTGCCCTGGATTACAGCTTACCTGTAGGTATTTGGCACCAGGTGAAAAATGGGTCACACAATTGTCGGATAAAAATGTATTTGAGGAAAAAAAAGGTAGGGTAAGTGATTTTCTTTGGTTAAAATAAGTGTTAAATACAGTAGGTCTTCATTCTGATAGTACTCATTGCTATAGAGTGTTTTTAAGTTTCCATGTCTCTCCAGCTCTTTACGTATGTACGGTATGTTACAATACTGTGTGTGTGTGTGTGTGTGTGTGTGTGTGTGTGTGTGTGTGTGTGTGTGTGTGTGTGTGTGTGTGTGTGTGTGTGTGTGTGTGTGTGTGTGTGTGTGTGTGTGTGTGTGTGTGTGTGTGTGTGCGCGTGTGCGTGTATGAGTGAGTTAGTTGAACTTTGAGTCACACTCCATCTGTGAACTGTTTTTGGCGACGAACAGAAGGTATAGCTCATTGCGATGGCACTACCTGCTGTGACAGCCCAGACTAAATGTGAGAGAGAGAGAGAGAGAGAGAGAGAGAGAGAGAGAGAGAGCACACGTGCTAGCACTCACGTGTGGTGTGTGAAATAACTGTTTAAATTCTAATTTCAAACAAGGCAACCTAAACAGAGTGACATGCCATAGCCTACTGTACATGCAGACACACCAGGGCGTCATTTCAGAAGAAACTAGAAGTTAAAGATTGTAACACATTGTAAGCTTGTAGATCTGCTTACATTTTAACATATTGAATTGTTTTACATTTTGTTTGGAAATGAACGAACGTTTTTGAAAAATTCTAGGGACGCCAGGGTTGGGTTAATGTTAATGAAACAGTCAGCTGTACCCTGTCATGTCAATGTAACTTCATGCCATATACACTGAAGCTACAGTACAACTGCTTGGTTTCTGGCCCTCTGGAACGACAGTGTTTTCAGACACACATGTTGCCAGGCAGGTGTTTCAAATGGCTTTTTTATAGAATGTAATTCCACAGGTTGCGCCTTAAAAAAAACATACGAACCGTAGAATCCTCATCCGGCTGGGATCATGCAGCCATTCAAAACATTTATGTGTGGTTACAGTTGTTTCTATTTTCAAGAGGACGCAAACAATTTGTAGCCTTTAGCTACAGTAAGCAGCTGTGGTTCCTGTCACTTCGTGTTGTGTGCAGTTGGCCTACATAATCGGACGCCTTGTAGGTACATGGAACACGTACTGTGTAGAACATGTATAGTGATATGGTCCGAACACATGTGACACGTGTGCACTGTGGCAGGGTAATCTGAGAGCATTCAAGATAAGGGAGGTGATATAGCTGTTTCTAGTAAAGGGCTAAACACGGGCTGGTGGAGATGTATTACTCTGGTCACTTAACTAAACACATAAGCATGATGAGTCTTTTTTTAGCCTTTAGAAATGTGCTGAAGATCTTAGGCCTCAGAAAGCCCATATTGGCCCTGCTTACACGAAAACAGATGTATAGTGATACAGTTGCTTTCATTTAAAGTTTTAATCATGCTTCTAGTTCCTGCCACACTTTCTCATAGAGATACAGCGTACTGTATGTATCTACTGTGACAATGACGGTCAGGCAGAGCTTTGATATTCCATACTGTTTGTCTGTACAGTAAATGGCTTCAAAACATTTTTGAGAGGGGCCGATTTCTTACAAATATATAAATAAACATATATACTGTATGACCACAACATCCAATCAACCCCAAACTGGAATCACATGTTGAGGTGCCTCTAAAGCGTTTGCAAAATCTCTTCACTTCTGTCCATAGGGGGTATCACACATGTGTTTCACCATAGAAATGCTATCCCCACCACACCTTGACGACACTAACCTAGAGTGCCGGAAACATGCGCTCAGAGGATCACACTTTTCTAGTGTTTTGTGAGCTGTAGATGCCGTTGTGCTGCGAAGCTTAAACTAAGCATTACACTGATGTCTAAAAGCTCATCTCTGGGAAAAGAGAATGAACATCTCATGTTGCCTCTGTGTTATGCAAATATGTAGCTTGGTTACGAGGGACTGAGGCTCACTGAGCCATCAAAGACCAACCATGAAATGTGACCTGTGCATCGTTCCTGAGACCTGAAGTGAGAGAGGGGCCAGAAAACCTGACAAGGTCAGTTTCAGCTGGGGAGGAGACGGGCAGAACTCTGTAAAACTTTCATATGGAGGAGACACCCTGAGGGACAATGGGACGAGGACTTACCGCAAGTTTTCTCTACAGAAATATATTTAAATCGAAAATGTTTTGCTTGTAATGGACTTATCTACACTACACAGGCCTTTCATTGTTGGGACTTTCAGCCAAACAACATAGAAAGGTATCTTGGGGATCCAAGATGATCCTTCAGCCTACATTTTGGTCTTAATCGATTTAAGAAAAATACATAATTTCAGTACCATGGACCTAAGGGAAGGTGCAGAACACTCCATTGATGGATGCAAGTAAGAAGACGATGATGTCATCGTCAAAGTATAGCTCTTTCTGCCCTCGCCGTCACTCATGGATCGGGTACGTGCATTGGCCAAATTAATTGTTTATGCTGTGGGGTCATGTATGTGTGTGAGTGTGTGTGCGTTTCGTTTGTTAGTGCATTTTGTCACTCACTGTGTGAATATGTTCAGAATCAGAATGGATTTCCTGTGGATTGTCACTTGTAGTGTGTGAAGGTGGCGATATAGCTGCTGGAAGTTGTTGATAACACTACAGTGCACATGAGAAGGAACATGGTATGACAGCATCCATTCCACAGAGAATTACCCATCCTCCTGCTCTCTTTCTGTCTCCCCCACACACACCCTGCCTTTCTGTCTCACTTACTGTATGTATGCCTGCCGCATGTAGGTATCTCTATACACACATGCACATTTAATACGTGTGTGTGTGTGTGTGTGTGTGTGTGTGTGTGTGTGTGTGTGTGTGTGTGTGTGTGTGTGTGTGTGTGTGTGTGTGTGTGTGTGTGTGTGTGTGTGTGTGTGTGTGTGTGTGTGTGTGTGTGTGTGTGTCCGTCCTCGGGTGCTGAAGACATCACTTTGGTTGGTTGGTAATGTAGCTTGCTTGCACTTTGGGGTTGTGAATAGAACTTTGTCGGTACAGTATTTCCACTGGAAATGTGTCGGTTGTGGCAAAATCAGGTTGATATCAGACTGAATTTGTGCACTGAAATTAGCACACACACACACACACACACACACACACACACACACACACACACACACACACACACACACACACACACACACACACACACACACACACACACACACACACACACACAATTATTGGTTAATTGATCATTATTATTGGTTAATTGATGATTAGCCTACCTGATCTTTAGCATGCCAACCACATACGTTTGGCATTGCCTGTCCCATAAGGTGGTGTCCCTATTCATTGTGGCATGCCTTTGTGTATAACAACAGTAACAACATAGGCTTCTGCAAGACTTCTGTGCGATTCCGTGTGTGCTGTAGGATGGTTGTATACAAAGTGTACAAATTGCATGCAAATTGAAAGGGTGAAAAGTAGCCTGCCCAAAGGCCAGACCCATGAGTGACAACTGGTCTGCTATGGGACAGCAGACGCACAAACAATCAAAATCCATGACTTCCTGATTAAAGTATTGAGATGAGATTAGATTAGAAAAGAATGAAATTAGATATTGAAGGCACATCTAAACGTTACAAGACCCTCAGTTGTTGTTATTCATGAGAAACATATGTTTCTCATGAATTATTTAGTTGGAACTAAATACATATTGTGGGACCAGGCAGGGGCGTCACAAGGGGGGGGGGGAAGTGGGTTACCAGGGCCCAAGGTGGAGGGGCCTTAATTATTTTATACTTTAGCTATTGAAAAAAGCAGATATAGATATGATATTTTTTGAAAAGTCGTGAAAATGTGTGCAAATCTTTAAATACATATGTATTTTTTATGCGAACATTTGTAACTCAAATTTTGCTTCTTGGGGGGTCCCTGGGCCTAAATATTTTGAGATGGGGGTCCGTGGCCAAATACATATCATTTTGGGGGTCCTTCACATGAAAAAGTTTGAGCACCGCTGACATAGAAACAGGATTTGAAATATTCAAAGGCTTTTTCACGCTAAAAAAATTAAATAAAATAGCAGATCTACAAGCTCGCAGCGTGGCACTCGGTGCCGCGCCGTGAGCTTGTATATCTGCTATTTTTCAATAGTTAAAGCACAAAATAATGCGTAATAATGCATTCCCAGTCTGTATGAAGAACATTCATGGGGGGCCCGCAGTAAATGCTGTTACCCAGGGCCCAGAATTTGTTTTGACACCCCTGGGACCAGGAATAGCTCCAGTGCTTCGGGTGTTGGGAATGGCGTTGGCGTGGAGGAGAAGCACAGACAAGCGTTTGGCAGCTTATTTGTAAAACAAGCTATTTATTTTAGGCAATAAATAGGTCATATAGTTGCTCAATCTTGATTAATTTCACATCTACAGCTGCTAGATTAAAACTTTGTTATAAAGGATTCTTCCATCGGAAGGGATGTGGTGGAGAATGAGAAATGAGCTGAACGTCTGCCCTGCTCTTTTGTCAGGCTCAAGAAGACACTAATCCCGACCATGATTCATCTTTGTCTCACATCTCCCTACACATGCGCGCGCACACACACACACACACACACACACACACACACACACACACACACACACACACACACACACACACACACACACACAATTTTACAGGATCATTACGCTATTTTTTTTGTGATGACCTGAATTTACACACACACACACACACACACACACACACACACAATTTTACAGGATCATTACGCTAATTATTTTGTGATGACCTGAATTTACACACACACACACACACACACACACACACACACACACACACACACACACACACACACACACACACACACACACACACACACACAGTTTGAACATATGATGATTATACCCTTGTGATGTGTGTCCTGGATTTCCCTTATGTTATAGCCCTTATAATTGATTTTGGGGACACATTGAAGCATACCCTCCTGTCAGTATAGTTGAGCAGTGTTTGTATTTTAGCAGAGATTTGTGAGACGATGGGGCACATACAATGGTACAATGTATGCACATTGCCATTGTATGTGAGCACACATGGGCAACATGGCACTTTGGCCATATCAATTGGGCCCTCGTTTGTACCCAATGTTTATTATGTGACGGTATATTTCGCGGCGTCTTATGACTAATCTTATTAGGAATATTTTGTTATTTTGAAAAACATTTAAAAATAATGAAAATAGCCGATCTACAGCGATGAATTGTGATTTTGTAGATCGTCTGTTTTCGCTATTTTAAAATGTTTTTCAAAATAAATACAAAATCATTTGAGATTCATAGGCCTTAACTCATTTAATGCCAGCCTATCACCACTAGAGGGCGCCCAGTGACCAGAGAATAATAGAGATATGCTGGTAATGCATGCCCAAGCCCTGGAGCCATGACTTGCCAGAACACTTTCCTTTGTGCATGTACAGGAAGAGGATGAAGTTAGCTTGAAGTTAGCTATTGGCTACCAAGCATTTTAGATTTAGATTTTCGTCAACTTAGCCATGACTAAACCTTGCACACCTCATGCATGGGAGAAAAAACAGAGAAAATGAGCTCTAAAGATCCTGGATTGCATTGGAGTGGATGGTAAATATCAGCAAATATCGGCAAATATCGTCCTCTGTAAACAGAGGACAGACAAAAAAATCAAAAAAAAAAAAAAAAAAAATCAATTTATTTTTAATTTATTTTTTATTTTTTATTAAAAAGCCGAACTAGTTCGGGATTGGCACTCTGGGATGCGATAATAAAGCCGAACTAGTTCGGGATAGGCACTCAATTTAATACGCCGCGCAAAGGAATATGTAGGAATATGTTTGATAATGTGAGTGATACAGTACAATTGTAAAGAATCAAGTCAGTCTATCAAATTCAAGTTTTAAGACAATTCAGCACTATGTGTTTCAATTCAAGAGTCCAATGTGTGGCCCTTCACTCACTTAATTGAAGTCAGATGGGCCCTTGCACTAGACTAGAGGACACGTAATGGAGTCACTCAGTTTGGCTTATCTTCTGGGGGAATTCAGTATTGTTGAGCACATTACGTTTCATGGCAATGAATCCACCCATTACATTTTGACATACCATAACTTGTGGGCAAGTGGGAAGCTTGGCCTGAGGGTACTACAGGAAAGAAGTAGAACTTTACATTTTGACACATCTTGTGTGCAAGTAGATTTTGGACAAATTCTAGTGTTAGTAGAAAGGCGATTGGTCCAACATAATCTGAACTATTGTGTTCTGAACCAAAGTGGTGGATGGATGGACAGCCCTTTCATGTATTGTTTCCCTTTTCCCTCTCTCTTTTTGGGGGGGAGAGAGAGGCTCACAGTAGAACCCATAGACAAATGCACTTTATCTGAAGAGTTCTGTCATTAGTGCCATTCAGAGTTCAAAAGCTTTTCTGAGGTGCTTATTACTGGGCATGTGGCTGTATCATGGATTGGATAACATAGTGTGAAGGCTGCTGACGTCAGGGGGAGCCCAGCGTTGCCATCACTAGGGGCGTACAGTACAGTGAATAGGGGATTAGGTTAGCAACAGGGGAACCTGAGAAACAGAGCTGCAAACCAGGGGAAAAAATCCCTGGAGCACACAGACAGTCAAGGCCTTTATTTCTGGTGCATAGACTAACGTGTCCATGTTAGTACATCTTCGTCAAGAGTCAAGAATGGACAAAGGCAGTATTGACACATCATAGCTTACAGAAATGACATTTCAGGTGAGTGAAGTCGCTGCGTTTTTTGGCATCCTAACCTCTCATTTCATTCCCTTTTCCTCTCCTGTGTCTCTGTTCCTTATCACCCCTCTTTGCCCCTCTCCTCCTCACCTTTACAAGTTACAAGTGTCAAGATTGGATGGAAGCCTTTGAAAGCTTTAAGAGAAGTGTCGAGTGTAGAGCATTGTTGAATGGGTAATTGACAAGTCGCATAAGTGCGACTCAGCAACCTCACGTGTTCACACACACACACTTCGGGGTCACCTTATTTCTTGTACTGATCACTGTCACTGTGAAGCGCAGATGAGACTGAAAGCTTCTTTATATGGCTTACAGCATTGCACAGCCGTCTGTATGTCACCCTAGTGAGGTTTCACAGCAATCACAGCTGTTCCTATGTAACCTTAGTGAGGCCTCCAAGGAGTCAAGGACAACTTCAACTTCTTTATTGTCACAGCAACTTATTTTTGAGCGGTGTCTGGTCACACCACTCCTATACGGAGCAGTGTGTATGCGTGTCTGTATGTAGCCTGCAATACCTCTGCTGACCACACACACACAAACACACGTTAAGGGAGGGGCGCTGTTGTTCAGGCCAGGCACACTCGCACTCACACTCACACTCAAACTCACACACGCATGCACACACGCGCGCACGCACACGCGCACACACACACCCTCCACCGCTCAGTTCACACAGGTGTGATTTTTCTTGTACAAGCTTCTGCCGTTTGCGGTTTTCAAGAATGGGAAGAATAATTGAGATAGAAAGGAAAACGGGTCAGATACGTCAAATGCTCCTAATTATGAGTAGAGTAAAAGTACATAAATACAGTGTAAACATAAGTGGCAGTTCCAGTACACAGGACTGTTTTTTCTCTTTATTCTTTTGCTCTGTTCATCCTGTGTATTTCTGATACCAGCTAAAAGATTCAGGAACAACAGCTAAAATACTGATAGGCAACAAAGGTGCATTCAATGTCATGATAAGCATGCAGCTTTGTCTACTGATTCACCCTTTATTGCTTTTCATCCCTAGAGCATAATGTCACCACAGTCCTCCATCTGACTCTGTGTTATTCACTTATGTACGTCACTCGTGTATTCTGATCCCTCGGTGATGTGAAATAGAAGCCGGAGGAGCCCTTTCACTTTTAATTCACTCAGTTTGGAGTATATGAGAAGATACTGCGGGGCAGCAATTATGAAAGTATAATGCAAACTGTCCTTTTTTAAACTAATTTGTATATTTATTTATTTATGTACAATTTTGAGGTACTTTTACTTTTCTGGAGTATTTCAAATTTTATACTTTTACTTCTACTCCACCACATCTCAGAGGCAAATATTGTACTTGTTACTCCACTACAATTATTTTAAAACATTCTAGACATACAGTATGATAACTTGTGAAACAGGACATCATGCATAATAAGTACTTTTATTTTAGTTACTTTAAGTATTTTACGCCAATACTTTTGTTCTTTTACTCAAGAAGTACATTTTGATTACCAGACCTTTACTTCTACTTTGCAGTATTGATACTTTTACTTAAGTAAAGAGATTTAGCACTTTTTCCACCACTGCCTTTTCACTGTTTTGAACAATCCATTTGAAGAAATAAAGTGACGCTGTGAGCAATCCATCCTTCTATTTTGCAGTTGTTCTGGGCTCAGCCTCCACTGGGAACGGAGGTGTTGACGACAGCCAAACTACACTGTTGTCCCACAAACCTAGTCAGAGAATAAAATGAGTTGTGGGCCTGTTACTGAGTGGGTTTCCAGATCATCCACACAATTGTCACACCAGTGTGAACCGAGTGGTGGTGTCCATTATTTTCTAGGCTGTGTGTGTGTGTGTGTGTGTGTGTGTGTGTGTGTGTGTGTGTGTGTGTGTGTGTGTGTGTGTGTGTGTGTGTGTGTGTGTGTGTGTGTGTGTGTGTGTGTGTGTGTGTGTGTGTGTGTGTGTGTGTGTGTGTGTGTGTGTGTGTGTGTGTGTGTGTGTGCGTGCGTGCACACTTGTACATTTCAAGGCTGCTCAACAGCACCTCTCTGGTCACTCAACGGTATTGCAGGCCTGGCTCAGGCTACATACAGACACACGCGGATAGTCGGATACACGCATACACACACGGCCACGCTATGGAGACTGTGTGACCACCGCTCAATAACTTCGGGCTAGGTTCATGGAGAACTGAGGCATGATGACCTGTTTAACCAGCGATGATGGATGGCTAGCTCACACCCAACCTCAGCATGAATAAGAACAGGGTCATACAGTTCACTCTCTGTTGTTTTCTTCCTTTTCTAACCTGTCGTGTTAGCCTTTTACCACTGTCTGGATTGTCATGGAAATTGCTTGGAGGATGAACTTTCCTCTAGCACAGTGGTTCTCAATCTTTTCAGGCCGCGACCCCCAAAATAATCATATTTTAACTGGGGACCCCCACACCCTACCAGCATTTTGTTTAACACGGTTCTATTTTGAAAATAGCAGATCTACATGCTCACTATTTTCACAATTTCTGCCTCTAATATTTGACAATTTGGCCAATGTTTAATTTGTCATTTTAGAGGTATAAAAAGTCACTTTAGAAATGTGGAGATACCTTCTATTCTATACGCTTAAACTTTATGTTGGTTTGTTTACTGTTGAGAGAGAAAACAATGTTGCACATTAAGTTAATCATCTGGGGACCCCCCCAAAATAATTTGTGGTTGAACTGCTCTAGCAGACACTTTTACGTTAGAATCTCCGCTTGCACACAAGATATCTCAAAATCGAATGGGTGTATTGCCATGAAACCCATGCTGCCTGAACCCTAATGATTTCTCCACGCCACCACCCTTATAATATATATGCCCCGTATAATCTTAACCCCCTACCCCTTTAGGGAGAGTGTGGGACACTAAGGTGTGTCGGTCGGTTCAAATCACTTTGCTCCAGTTGGGTCAAGCTAGCAGGCTTTTAGAATCTAGTCATGTTCCTCTCTTCCTTCCCTCGTCCAGATGTCTATTCTTGTCTTATACCCTCATTTATCAATTCCCTCCTCTTGCACAGCCAGTGCCCCCACAGTCACTGTGGTCACAAATACATCATGTTGCTTCCCACTCAATTGCCTCTCTCCTTCTCTCTTTTCCCCACTTCCCTCACTTTCTATCCTTCTCCTTGCATGGTTTCTCTCTTTCGCTCTCTGTTGTTCCCTCACTTCTTCCCCTCCTATTCAGTAAATTCAAATGCCTGAATTGAATACATCTCCGTCTGGCAGGTTGTTTTTGCAGTTTTGCAGGCTCAGTCCCCAGGACGTGCTGTCTCATCTCAGTCTGTGCTCATTAGTTGGCTACATCAAATATAGCAACTGACGTTGTAAAATTTGGACCACGTCAAAACTACAGCTTGAGTCTTTACCTCGCCAAGCATGACTCATGATCAATGAGTCCCATTGGCTCGCTCTGTCTTTGATCCTGATTGTGTGTGTGTGTGTGTGTGTGTGTGTGTGTGTGTGTGTGTGTGTGTGTGTGCGTGTGCGTGTGCGTGTGCGTGTGCGTGCGTGCGTGTGTGTGTGTGTGTGTGTGTGACACAGTCATATTGTTGTGTGCTCCAGTCACCACTCACCAGTGATGTTTGTGCTTATCAGGCAGGCTCTCCAACTTGTCAGAAAAAGTCATATAATGAGCTTCTATCTATTGTTAGAAATCATATTGCCTGGTTGGTACTTTGTCAAATGGCAGAAGTCATAGTACTGTGTACACTTCAGAGAGCAGTTTATTTTGTTAAGAGATTGATTCACATATGCCTGAAGACAAGGTTGCCTATTGGTTTAATTACAGCTTTTTGTTTGTAGCTAAATAAGTGTGGTAATTATAATAATACATTATAATTATAATAATAAATTATCCTACACTTTATTGTTTATTATTGGTTGTTTTTTACCGGTAATTAATACATTATTATAATACTATCTAAACATTATAACAATCTGATGAATCACACTACGTTAACACAAATGCATCACTGTCTGAAAAATAATTTATATGGGTTAATTGCATCTTGTCATTCTTGACCACAGTACAGACTTTCAGAGGTACAGTAACTAGATCTTAGCAATTACATATTGCCATCTTGTGGATACAGCTAGACTGTACACATTTGGAACCAATGGGTAATGAAATGGCGCCCTCTCATGGTCACCCATTGTCTCTACCATACTTTCCATGCCATGCTGCACTTTAGCCATACTTTCCCTTGAGCCTCACACACAGAGGGTTCAGAAGAGGTGAGGACAGTGACACTAACGCATCAAATAACTTAACTGACATTGCCAGTGGTGTAAGGGCCGGATCTAGCCTTTAGCACTAGGTGGGGCAGGAAGAAATGATAGGGGGGTCACCTACAGCCCATGCCGCGAAGTGGCATGGGTGGAAAAAAAATGGGGGGACAAACCCCCTAAAACCCCCGGAATGCATAGAAAACTAAGCATTTTGGCACACTTATACCTATAACACGCAATACAAACAACAGGTCTTACACCTATCTATCTCTCTCTAATATCTTATCAGTTTATCTATCCATCTACTTAGTTGTAGCATAACATTTCAAATAGTTTAATATTTTTGAAATTTTAGATTTTTGCATGCCATCATGTTTGGTGGGGCAGACAGGACATTTAGGGGGGCATTGCCCCCCCTTGCCTATGCCTAGATCCGGCCCTGGGTGTAAAGTAACTACCGTAAGTACATTTACTTAAGTAATGTACTTAAGTACAATCTTTAGGTATATGTACTTTACTTGAGCATTTCCAATTTCCAATAATTCAACTTCTACTGCTCTACATCTCGGATCCAAGTATTGTAATTTTACTCCACTACAAATATATGAAAACTTTACTAGTTACTTTGCAGATATAAATGATTATTTTATAAAACATACATAAACCACTTTAGCCCTATTTTATTCCTTGGCTATTGAAAATAGACGATCTACAAGCTCAAAATGCGTTGCATCGTGACACGTTGTGAGCTGGTAGATCTGCTATTTTCAAACATTTTAGTACTTTTACTTTTGGTACTTTATGTACATTTTGATACCAATACTTTTGTACTTTAACTCAAGTACATTTTTAAATCCGGACTTCTACTTGTAAGAGAGTGTTTCTACATTGCAGTATTGATACTTTTCCTCAAAAAATATGTGTACTTTTTCCTCCAACCTCTGAGGTTGTGTTAGTTAAATTGTACAAAAAAAGAACCAGAATGTAGCTTTAAAATATATAACACTCCTATATTAGGCTTCTAGGTTAAATTAATGCATACATTTTTTCAAAAATTATTTTTTCCCCCCTGTGTTGAAATATTTACTGGTACTCAGTGTAAATTGCTCTGAATAAGGGTATTTGCTACGTAAATGCCAAGCATAAATTAGCTTGTCAAAACATTCTCTGCCCCATTGCCAGTTCAAAGGACAGGCTTGTCTCACTCCAGTGTCAACAGACCGTGTGTATGACGTCATTAGACTGCCTTAAGTCCATAGAAATGGAATTCGGTTGAGATCATGAAAGGTTGGGAGGTAGCCCATACACAACTACATACACAACTACATAACCGTGAATGTTGTGGTTGGTTTCAACAGACGGATATTTAAAAAGTCTGATGTGTGTCCTGGTCGTCATTTCACCATCCATTATAGAAAAGAATATGTACCGTTTGGCTGTCCACTGCAGCCATAACAAGGACTTATTATATGACAATCATGTGTTAACACAATGTTTGTGGACCCGACCACATTTCCATATTGTATTCTCTATTGCAGTGGTTCCCAAGCTTTTTAGCCCGTGACCCAAAAGAGAAATTAGATGGTTGCCCGGTACCCAAACTAGTGAAAACAGCAGATCTACAAGCTCACAGCGCGTCGCTTCGCGCCACGGTGTGAGCTTGTAGATCAGCTATTTTCACTACTTGTAGAATGTCTTAGATTTCTTTTTTATTTATCAATGAAATTACTTAGAAAAATCATTGCATTTTCTTTATTCATGAACATATTTGGGGAATACTTTTTGAAATGTTTAAAAATTATATTTCAAAACTAAATGTAAAAAAACAAAAATGAAGAGACCCACAACAATATGTCCGCGACCCACAAATGGGTCATGACCCAGTGTTTGGGAAATACATCACTGTAGCCGTTCCTCCACAACGTGGTGATTTCTTATAGGAAGAAATTAATGGGTGTTTTCTATTGTAACAAAAATGAGTAATTCAGCCCTGATGACCTCTGTCTCAGTCTGTGGCCTTCTTTGTCTTTCCTTGTTGGTCTGCAGCGCTCAGGATGAGGATATATGATGTGTCATCTTTGTGTGTCACAACTCAAGATGGCTTGGTTGTCACGTCGCTCTTCTTATTCTGTGACGTGTAGCCATGCCCCTCTTCTTATTCTGTGACGTGTAGCCATGCCCCTCTTCTTATTCTGTGACGTGTAGCCATGCCCCTCTTCTTATTCTGTGACGTGTAGCCATGCCCCTCTTCTTATTCTGTGACGTGTAGCCATGCCCCTGTTTCTGGTCCTATGTTGAAAAGGCAGACTTCTCAAGGTGGTCTGTGTAGGTGGTATTCATATGTTTGGCAGTCTGTTCTGCTCAGGCTCACTGCACTTGCATGCTGCGCATTATGCCATGCCACAATTATTCATAGATCAGGGGTTTTCAACGTTTTCAGGCCAAGGACCCCTTAGTCGAGAGAGAGAGATGAAGCAGGGACCCCCCACAACCCATAGATACCATATCGTTTAGTTTCATCGTTTGACAGCACAATCATCAGTGTATTTTGGGTTCATTTAAATTTGTGTTTCCAGATATTTAACCACTTGAACTGTCAATAGTTAATAAACTTGACCTATCACTCTTTGCCGAAAATAGCCCTGATAGTCCCGGACCCCCTGTTGAAGACCCCTGTCATAGATGATTTGAAGCGGGACACCGTTCCCTGTCTTCTAAGCTTGAACCTCTTCTGAACTTCTGAACCTCTTCTAGTTCCACTTAGCACTTGCTGCTAAGAGAGAGAGGAGCACCACCAAGCAAATAAAATGACTGCTCACTCCTCTTATCTTTGCACTAAACATGTCTGAACAAGACTCTTCCTTATTTTCATTTAACAGTGGGAATATAACTGCCATAACTTGAATTTCATATTACTCGTTTACAGAACAAGGCAACGTTGTTGTAATCCATAATACCTCATGCAATTTCATTGGCAGTGCTGGTTTGCCTCAAATTGGTACTGATGGTGGTAGTGATTCAAAGGCCAGTGTGAAACCACTGTTGTCCCTGCAGATGCAGTCAGTCCCTCAACTGTTATGTGACACTGCACAACTCTTAAGTTGTCTTGTCGGTAGCACTTTAAACTAAGGTCCTGTTAACAAACATTTATTAACAGTTTGCACCTACTGTAAATGTCTGACATGCGGGATATAACTTTATACTTTATACCTTTATACTACCAAACATAGTTTTTATAAAAGTGCAGTATGCATCTCTGTTTCCTTTCTCTTTTTATGCCCCTCAGTGATTAACAAAGTGGTATTTTATTGCATCCCAATTTAGTCTTAGACCAATTCCCCTTGAGCAAAGAACTATAATACACAACCCCTGTCACTGCAAACCCCCGCAGTTGGCCACGCCAGTACTGTATCAACGTTAAAGGTGCTGCGTTGACAAAGTCATAGATAGTACTGTATACCACCAGAGAGTGCATCTGGTTATGTAGGTTGCAAGCTAAATCACTTGCTGTCATTTATGGTATTTCCATCTGGGCCTCATTTAAAAGAAAAAAAAAATGCAGGTGGCCTCAATCCTTGAAATTGACATCACCGAAAGAACTGTTATGGAGGTGGTAAAAAAAAGCTATACTGGTGCGTAAGGCACAATACATTTACAATTTAGGCATTTAGCAGAAGCTCTTAATCGAGAGCGACTTACAATAAGCAAGGACAACATATAAATGCATTATGGATTTAGGATGCAATAAAAAAAAAAATCCAATATAGTACTTACATTATATTGGACACATGATGTCATACTGTATGTATACTAATTGGCTATGTGTGCAGCACCATAGACCACCAACTACAGGAATGATAGTGTTCCTGTGTCAGTTTGCTAAGGGCTGCCATGGCACTGATACAGTGTGTAACCCAATGAGGTTCTGTGCCCCCCTGCTAGAGGACCAGATGCTGCCTCCCTCTCACACACAGACAAAGGCACGCTGCCAGTTAAGGTCGACCAGACTGACAGAGTCAAAGCGAACAAACCACACTGTTTTGCTCATTCATGTTAATGTGTCTCCATTTGGACCCAGAACTAAAATGACGTATTAGAATGTGTATGTCTAAAGGTTAAGTAGGTTTGCATACAGTAGCAGTGACTTATTATTTTTTTGTTGCCCATGTTGGTCTGCGTGTGTGTGTGTTTGTGTGTATTCCTCCATAGGCACACAGTTGGTATGGGCTAGTTCAGCTTTGTCCTACTGTATATGGATGCATTGTGAGTCCATTCCAGTCATTCCACTCCAGAACTTCTTCCCTGCTCTGCTGGGCCAGGGGAACAGAGCTCCACGCACACGCACACGCACACGCACACGCATACACATATTCTACAGTACAAGGGGGAAGTAGAGCCTATGACCAATAGCAGTTCATTCGGCAAAGAGAGAAACACAGAGGAGTGGCGTGTGAATATGCGTGTGTGTGTGTGGGTGTGGGTGTGGGTGTGTGTAAGAGTGAAAGACGGAGTAAGAAGAGTTAGGAGTGAGACGCGTGTGCCGGTGTTTATACAGTATACATGCTGCTTGTGTACTGTATGAGTGATTATGGTATATGGTAGAGGTGTTTTAGAAGGCTTGCCTGGTGCTTTTTATGACTGCTGAGTGATGGAGGATTTAAAGTCTTTGACTTATTTTTATTGGAGAACCTGTATATTGGTAATAATTACTTCAATGTTTGACTTAGTAGTTTGATATTTGTTCTGGTGCATGAAAATCATTATGCCATTGAGTGCAGTGATATGTCTTAGTATGTGTTTAGTATCTCATTCTGATGTATAGGATAGGTTTAGGTATATGAGTATCATCATGCACTTCAAGATGTTTTTTATTTAATATGTGTGTGTGTGTGTGCGGGTGTAGGCGTGTGACATGTCAGTGTGGAATCATACCGCTAAGTTTACGATTTATGGCATTTATTTGATCATACCGGGGCTAATGCATGTGTGTGATGAGTCTTTTTTATAGATTGCTCGTGTCTATGTGTCTGTTGGACACAGTATAACGTATCTGTCAGAGAGTGATGATACAGTATGTCCTAGTTAGTGCGTGAGGGTGTATGTTTGTATGGGTGTATGTTTGTATGGGTGTATGTTTGTATGGGTGTATGTTTGTATGTGTGCATGTGTGCGTGTGTGTGAATTGGGGCAATGCACCGGCGCTCACCCTGTTCCCGAGGAGGCAGGGTTCATTTTGACTTCAGCGAGGAAGTCATCAGGAGACTCCATGCCGCAAACCATGGCCATTCTAACAGGTCAGGATGATGGCAACAGCAACACACACTTTTCATACTTCATATATTGTAGCGGTGCTCATGTAGTACATTTCTTTTCTTAATGCTTCCTTATTTTGTGTGTGTGTGTGTGTGTGTGTGTGTGTGTGTGTGTGTGTGTGTGTGTGTGTGTGTGTGTGTGTGTGTGTGTGTGTGTGTGTGTGTGTGTGTGTGTGTGTGTGTGTGTGTGTGTGTGTGTGTGTGTGTGTGTGTGTGTGTGTGTGTGTGTGCGCGCGCGTGCATTTGTGTCGTGTAAAGTACGTAGGCTACTTGCGTACAGTAGATATGTGCATATGTCACTTCCCATTGCTCCTGTTTTAGACCCTGTGTCATGGTCAGGATGGACTGACTTCACGTTCAGTGAAACAGAAAGTGAAACAGCTGTCAGTGTTAGAAAATTAAATGTATACATTGAAGTTAAGAGTTTTGCATTGCTCTAACTTTACATTACATATTTTCCAATGTATTTGAGTTTCATGTCATCCAGTGAGTTCAGTTAAATAGGTGAGCATACAGCGCCAACTGGTCTGAATATTTTGAGACTAGGATATTTTGTTTTTGTTTTGTTCATTAGCTAGTGAGACTTCTATTGTTTGACAGCAAGACTGCCCTAAAGCCATAAGCCAAAACAAAAAATAAAATGCCACGACATTGAAATATCTGCAACCTTTTCATCCTCTAGCAATTCCATTGTTGGACTGAACCACTTAAGCCCAAAATGTACTTAGTTGTACGATGGGGTTATGCTTTAAAAATAGCCAGTCTACAAGCTCACATTGTGTCGTGATGCAAGAGTTTGAAGATCTTCTATTTTTGCTACTTTTAGAAATACAGGGAACATTTTCACCTACAGCATAATGATATAATGCTCAAAATAGGACCCCAGGTTAAAAGTGGTTAGATTTGCTACCGAGAAGACCTTCCTATATTGAGAGACCATGGCTAGCTCGCTCATTAAACATTTATTCAGAACCTATATTAGGGGCCTCAATCGATTCCAGTGGGAAATCCTCTTTGGACGGTAAACTCTGGGCTACTGTGTAAGAACTACAGTATACACTGTAAAATCCGTAGTATCACTTTGCTATTTTACTGTGTAGAAGACAGAGTTCTGGTATTTACCAGTGTTATGAAGTTTCCCAAATGCACACTACATTATTTGGTGATGTGATATGATGCGTCTGCGGGATTACAGTAGGTTAATGCAGCAGAGTAATGTTTTAACGATTATTTGACATCCTATCAGTTTTTGAACACAATATTTTATAGAGGGAATGACTTAAAGTTTTACTATGTAACTTTTTTTATAAAACAAATCTTAAAATTGTCCTAACTGTTAAATCGCTAAAGTTTTAGAACACCCACTCCGTTATTTTCAGCTTCTGAAGCCTTCTCTTTATATGTTTTCTATGAGCCGTGAGGGGGGGAGAATTTCGCGCCATGATGACGTAATCTGCATCATCTGTATACGTTGTGTATACGTTGCCCAATCACATCGCCGATCATGCACACATGGTACACTACCGGCCAATCACAGCTTATCTGCCCTGGTCTTGAAGTGGGGTCGCCATATTTGTAGTCGCCGTGTGTCTCTTTACTCAAAAAGTAATCTCGCCTACCAGGCAGGGTGAAGTCGTCCGTTTCTCCGGAATGCCTGAACGCCCAGGAACCAGGGACCCCTCTAAAGATAGCTCTCGGCGTTGTGGAGGCAGACGCGGGGGTGTGAAGGTACGAAAAACGGGCGAAAGACGCGAACGCGACCGCGGTTTGCTATATGGCTACTGACCACTAGTTGAGAATCTTACACAGTATAGCTTTAAGAGACAACCCCAAAGGTTGTCTTGGATTTAATCTCATGATTTAATGTGTACAGCTTTTAGTCTTGAAGGTTAGATACAAGACATGTATAGTTTTATGTCTTAGTTGGCCCTCACTGTGTGTACTAGAATATGAATCTTTCATCTGTTTTAACCTAACATAATACCTAAATAGGAATTAAACTTGGCCTGCAGCCTGCATCCCACATCTGTGTTCTGACAGCTTGTAGTTGAGTGTTTATACAATGTTAACATGGTTGTTTAAGTGAAGGATCTTTCTGTATTAGGGTTCGTTTACCAAAAGGCTTACTTTTGGTTTTATGCAATATGACATTCCATGAGAAAACAAACGGCAAGCAAAAAGGAAACACTAAGAAAACACTGCTGTAATTATTACGATGCTGTGTTTGACGGAAATCAAACTGCTGTGATGGTCAGTTCCCAACCTTTTAAGGATCGTGGCCCGCTTGAAAATCTCAAAAGTGTTCACAGCCCACCCATCTGACCTCTTATCACGCACCTTTTTGGTCAGATGGAGGGGCAGCGTACATTTTCAGACAATCTTTTGTCCCGGTTTGTATCAATCATTCAACATCGTATACTTTAAGTTCCTACTGTATGTATCGGTATCACAATGAAAACACAATTTTCAAGGTTTTAAAGAAAAAATACCATGGCCTTTTTCCTTTTTAGTGTGGTTGCCCCTGCAGGGCAACCAGACTATAGTACTTTTCCGACTTTATTCCATCCATCATCTTCCATCCCCTCCTAGATTAATTTTATTTTGCTGCGCTACTCCTCCCACAGTTTAGGTGGCACGCACTTGGGCCACATGTCAAATCGCCCGGCTTTTGCTAAGAGATAGGTTATATAGTTGTAATTTATATAAATGTATTCGTGAATACATTTCCTCAATAGACTTTAAAGGTTCTACACCATGCATTTAAACATAATTTATATAACATTGTTTGTGTCCCAAAAACGTTTTTTTTAGGCTAAATTACCACTCCTGAATACAGAGCACCTGTCATTTAATTTCTGCCTATAGCTTTCAAAGCATTTTCAGCTGCAGTACCACCTTGTCCTGAGTGGGAGGTGCAGTAGATTAGAGTTTATCATGATTGATTATTTGTGACGTTATAGAGTAGATCATGTATTCATTGATTATATTAATATCTAGGTGACGTCTGTATGATGATACTAATACTTGATAGTTAGGAGTCGAGAAGTCTTCAGTAGGCCTCAGTAACTATTGTTTTGGTAAAGCCTATCTTGTTATGGTACAGCTCGTTCCAGAGGCCTTGAAGCCACATTATAACTCTAGTGTTTGACCATTCTTCTTGGCAGAACTCTTTTACCACTGTCCAGAGTGTTAATTGTACTTCTGTCCATGATATCATGTTATATAAACTTGACCACACCACCACCTAATATAATTGTCTTGTCTCCTCATTTTCTCATGATTATTGATTGATCTGAATTCCACCACAGAGGACTGTGCTATTGAGCCAGTTTTGGCCCCACACTCCTCCCCACCTCCTGCTCAGCAGGCCTTCCCACCCCTCCCCAACCCTCTCCCAGCTCCTCCTGCCTCCTTCTCAGGCCTTCCCACCCCTCCCCAACCCTCTCCCAGCTCCTCCTGCCTCCTTCTCAGGCCTGCCCACCCCTCCCCAACCCCCACTCATCACAGCAGTAGCAGAGGTAGGTCGTGATTGTGATGTCACAATTGGGCCTAAAATCAGACAGCCCGTTCTGAGACCTGCTTACATAGATCTGCCCATAAACTGAGAAAGACACAATGGTCAGAAATAGCTGGTGGGACACCAAAAAAATACATAAAAATTGAAAAAAAATCAAATTCAAATATGGAGATGACTGACATCATAGACGTCTGACATCATAGACCACATGAGTATGTCCATATATGGGCATTCCAAGATATGGGCTTAATATTGATGACATCAGCAATCTTCATATATGGGAATGAAAGGGACAAGAACTGACACAGAGATCTCCATATATATGGCCATTCATTTATTTGTTAATTCAATTTCACCATTGACTTGAATGGGGAAAATTCAAATGGTAAGACGAAATTCATTTGCAAGTGTGACTCGCGTCACGGCAACCACATCTTTCTAGTTAATGAAATCACGCCTGTCTTTGCAGGGTATCACGACACATGTGCATATCTCCTTGTATGGGCCGTTGGGCAGCTGTGTTGATGTCGGTCTCTGCGTACTTTCTATGACGTTATATCTGTGTTTTGCAAATTATTTTGGAACCCACTTGCAGTGTTCTCACGCAAAAGTCCCCGGCCCACAGGTTTGGAATCGCTGTTGTAAGTAATTCAGGATAATTTAGGTCCAAACCAGGATGACCTGCTGGACTGAGGCTTGGCCCAGTGGGAATTGTTGGTCATTTAGAATGGCTGCAGACACACAAAAAAATGCCAACTAGCCTGCAGAAAGAGTATGCTGCCAGGTCTCGCATGGTTAAGGTTTGAGATGCAGTTTCATAGGGAAGACCAAAATAAAGCAGCACTATAGAAAATACAATACAGTGCATGGCATTTTGTTTTGAAGGATCTGCTGAGGTGGAGGTTGAGTGAGCTACACTTAATCAGCTGCGAAGGTTACCTGTATTTGCTTTGCGTGAAGCCAAATTTATACTCAAGCAAACAACGTGACGCTATTCGTATAAATTAGGCATAAGTGTAAGGGAGTTTAGATCTACCGTGGCTCTAGGTGGGTAGAGCCACCTCTGAGACCCAGGGTTTCCTGTGGAAAGTACTGGATTTCCTGTGGAAAGCCCTGCCTAAGTGTAAAGAACATACAGATGGTGTACTGTGATGTGCTGGTCTGTGTCTGTTTGTGTTTTCTTAGGTGGACAGGTGTGCATGATGAGGTGTGTCTGTAACAACCCGAGTTAATTAGGCTAATCCACATGAAACGAGTTTGTCCACTCATTTGTATGTGCATTTGTGTCACTTTAGTAGTAGTAGTATGTCCGAGTGAGTTGAGCGCTGCGAACATGTTGTGAATGCACGTTTTGTGTTTTTACCTATACATGTGCATGTGTTTGTATATAGCTGCCCTGCACCTTTTTATGACCTTTGTCTGTGTACTTATGGTATGTGTGTACGGGTGAGAAAATAACTCCTCTCACACCCAAAAATCAACACAGATAATCACCCAGAGAGATGGGTTTAACTGGATCTATGAACCGTGTGACCAGGATACTTATTGGCACAATGATAACATTCACAGCTCTGTTGACCTTTCAGAGTGGCGGGGGTCAAGTCCTGTGGACCAATGGAATGCCTGCGGTGGGATAGTTTTGTTAAATTTGGGATTGATGCTGCCTTTGAATTGTGATGACTCATTAGTTCCCCTTTCCTTATGTTTTCTTTTGGAGGAAATCCTGTGTGAAAATTGTTTATTTTAGTTTGTGGATGGGACATGAATAAGGCTGCAACATTGCAGCCAAAGTGAATAGGGTGTAGAGTGAAATCAGAGTATAATTCTGTCATGATTGTCATTTTGCATATATATACTGTACTACTGCAGTGATTTTGAACCTTCTCGATGACCCATCCAAGTTTAAATCTGACCCAAAAACATGGCTGTTCTCAAAATATTATTGAAATTGGCCAGATATGCAAACAACATACAGTACTCCCTCAGTGAGCTCCACGGAAGTGGCATCCTCTTTTTAATATCAAGGACTCCCATAACTCTGGGAGTGTACAAATGGAACCAAATGAGCGAAGTGGAGATTATTTAGCTGGGGACCCCCTGGAACCCCCTCAAGCCTGAAACCCACAATGTACCACTGTAATGTCTGAGATGGTTGCATGGAATAATTCAGCCTACTTTAATGTCATGGGCTTGACCATTGGCAGTGTAAAAGGCCAACATTTGAAACACGTCTTCACATTGCTGAGAGCCATTTGAACCTCCCTGAAACGGGACCTCTGAGAACAACTGGAAGTGTTGAGCTTGCCTGCCCGCGGGGTGGAGTGCTGCGCCGTGCCCCGGTGGTCACGGTTTGGCAGCACTTTATTTACAGTGCCACTGCGTGTACAGTGTCGTTATGGTGATGCGCAAACAGAGAGGAAATATGAATAGCACGCGTAGGTCTTCTGGTGGTTTGTGGTGAGGACTTATTATGATTTCTGAGTGACTGCTCATCGTTCAAGTTCACAGCACTTCTACAGTGAAATGAGGAGAGTGACGACTACGATAAGGAGGAGGATGCAGCGGTTTTGATGATCAAGAGGTGATGATGACAAGGAACGTGGATGATGATGGTGTATGGAGCTTTCACACATGTGGTGGTGATGATGATGATGATGACAGTTGAAATAGGAGTGTTTGATTGACCTTTTACCCTTTTCTGTTCAGGGAGTTGTGAACGGTTACATGTATAACCTTCATTTATTATCCATTTCTAACTCCAAGAGTCTGCAAATGTAACCAAAATGATCTTTTTACAGGTCCATTTGGTTACATTTGTAGACTCGTAGTGAGCTGCATTGTACACATAATGCAACATGAGCAGTAGGGGAACTAGGACTGTGACCCAGAGAAGATTGACTCCCAAGAAACCAGGGAATGTCATGGAAAAGCATCCCACACTGCAATTTACCAGCCAATGGAATGCTCTCTAAAGCAAGTCCTGTTAAATATCACTGTCCCTTAAAAACACGCGCGCGCGCGCACACACACACACACACACACACACACACACACACACACACACACACACACACACACACACACACACACACACACACACACACACACACACACACACACGTCTCTTACATGATGTTGTTCTCAGCCCTCCACTCTCTCTCCCTTCTATGATGTCATGTCTTAATCAGTGTCACAGCTTTCACAGATACACTCCGTATTTCATGTGTGTGTGGACCGTAAATGATTCTAAATGAGAGCATCTGCTATATGACTTTGTACCCAAGTGTGCATACATAATTTAACATGGGTACAAGTCCTAGTTTTGTTACTGTCCTATTTACTAATAATAACTGCAGTATCTAGCTATTGATTTTATTAGATATGGTGTGGCATCTAATGTTTTTTATTTGTATATACATTATATACTGTATATTCTATATGCAATAATATTATTTGGTTCTGCTATGGTGGGTCCAAATAAGTAATTGAATGAATTTTCATGAGTTTGGAGTCCAGGGTGAGACAATTTAGGCTACTTCACATTGTGGACTTCAAATAGTGAGTTGATATACCAGGTTAGCGAATAGACACTTTTGCTTTCGACATGATGGAAGCCTAAAGCTTTGACGTCTTCGAGGCAGTCTTACTTTGTGGGACGTTTTGGGTATTGATCATTTGATACAGATGTCATCAATAATGTACCATCAATAATGTACCCCTAATATCCCTGCCAAATATCGCCGGTTAAATCAATTCCACTGAGCTGGAGTTGATGTAATACTGTTGCAAAATCATTTGAGAGTTGCATCATTTTGGAAACAGCCGGAGGTGCACTGTTCCAAAACCCCCCGCTGCGAGGTCCCATAGATGGATGTTAGGAAATGATCAGGAGGTCTATTCCCAAAATAGATCTTCAGCTAAATGTCAAATCTGTGATGGGAAAGGGACAGTTTCCTGATGAATCCCCCTGTGACAAATGTCCCATTCTGGCCTGGGCTGTAAAAGGTAATGGAGCTCAGTAGGGGAAATAATCTTGAATAACTGCGATATCCTCAGGATTAATATAACTCTGACAGTGTAAAAGTTTACACATATTCTTACCTTTTAAAAGTAGTCACAGCATATATTATCTCAAGTAAGATCCAGTACGATCTCAAACATGAACGAGCACGCTGCGCTTCGGCGTTGCCGAAAGAAACCCGTGTTAAATGGTCAAACCGTTCCAAAGATAATGAGCTACTGTAGTTAGCATGCTTACACCGCAGACGCTCTGGAAAACAGCAAACAGACATATGGGCGTACGTTTCCCTGCTAAATCTAACATGGGAGAGGCCGGAGAACCGTTTTTCTGATCGCGCCTACTACCTGTTTACTGTTGGAAACCAGATCAGATTTTTCTTTTTTTTTTCTTTTTTTTTACAGCAGATGCAGATCATTGCGATCATTTCATAAATGCAATAATAAAGCAGCGTGGACCATTCTGTGATAACTCTGGAAACTCGGGCTTGGCAGGCAATGAGTTTTAACAGAGAGGATTTCATTGTTTGTCATGTGATGGCTGTGATCATTTGTTTATTTTCACATGATATTGGTCACCCTGTATGTCTGTCTGTGTATTTAACACAAACTATATGCAATGTACGCATTATACGCAAAAAGTATTAACCACTTTTACCACATTTACTTTGAGCTTGTCCTTATAGGTTTCTTTCTTTCTTTTTATTCCAAATAGTCAATCTACATATCGGCTATTTTCACTGTTAATCATACAACAAAATAAAGGGCTTAAGTTGGTAACAAGAGCTTGTGAATAAATCTCGTAACTCTACTGGATGGAAGTTACACAGATTGTATTTTTTTGTTTCCTGACAAGGTCATTCCTGACATGGCATAGTATTTTATAATGGATACATGGCATAGTATTTTATAATGGATACATGGCATAGTATTTTATAATGGATACATGGCATAGTATTTTATAATGGATACATGGCATAGTATTTTATAATGGATACATGGCATAGTATTTTATAATCGATCAGTCCGAAACTCCAGTCTGGCTCTTTTCAATGGTCTGGTGTGTTTCATTAAGCTGGTTCCACAGAGAGGAAGCTTAGTTAGTTCACTCCCAAAATGACTTTTTTTCTATCGATTACTCACCTCATGGAGACTTGCGTTCAATAATATTTGTGTGCGTCTGACCTCTAAGGACCTTTCCAGGGAGGGGTTTCATGTGCATCTTGCTGTGTCACCCTTTCTTGTTTTATTTAGATTATTTTGTACTGACCATTGGACACTTTTTGTTTGGCTCTGCACTATTGGGTTGTGTTAGTAGTATTGAGTATTTTGCTTGTGTTTGACATGGTGGTGAGATACTTGTAGCACTGACTAGCATTGACTGTTATGGACCCTTTTGTTTGTCACTGTATTGATAAGTTGTGCTTTAAGTATTGCTATTTGCTTTTTAAGTATTGCTATTACACTTATGAGCGTTGACTGTTTTGACACTTTATGTATATATTCTTCTTTCTCTTTTTGTTGGTGTACCTTGCTCTTTTACTGTGTACACTGTACATACTTTGTAAATAACCTTAAACTGCTTTGCTGCCACTGGGCGACTGATTTTCTCCCTTGGGATAATAAAGGTATCTATCTGTCTTAAGACAATAATTTGATTACAATAAATGTACACCCATTGATCCCGGATGGGGATGCATTTTTTTATATATTTTGTTATATTAAAATCTTTGAACATGAATTCTACATTTTTAAATTTTAAAAACAGAGGTTAGTTGATTTAGCTCAGAAACGAGCTTTACAAAACAAAAAAAAAGTGAACTTGTTGGCTTCCTTCCCGGCCTTTGTTGTTAATTTCCGCAACATTACAGTTATTACTATTCCTCAGAGATTAAAAGACCCTAATTAAAACAATCTAAGCAGGGTACCACTTGTTAAGAAACCTCTGTTTGACTCTGGTAACACTGAGACAAACAGGAGGTGTAACCATGGTGTTACCAGACAGACACACACACACACACAGACAGACCCTGGTTTCCACTCTTCAGAACAAGCAGCGGAAGACAGTCATTCAAGTGCATAAACAGCCTCTCATGCAATGTCACACACACGCACCACACACACAGGCACGCACCCCCCCCCCCACACACACACACACGTGCGCACGCTCATGTCATTATTTGATCAACCTTTTCTTTAAAGGCTGTACCAGCACACAGCAAACGGCTAGTATACAGCTGTGGTTCCCAAACATTTTCCTGTCAATGATATTTCTATGCATTTGCACGGAATGGCCGCACAGTGCGCGCACCTCCATCTGTTTTGTGCCAGGGACCCCAATACAAGATTTGTATGTTTTAAAGGTTTAAGAAATATTCAAAATCTTAAAAATATATATTATTATAATTTAAATAACGATCCCGGAACCCCTCTTTGAGAACGACTGGCACACGGAAGAGCACATTTTGTTTTTAGAAGAAAAAAAAAGTCCAACTAAGCTCTGTGCTCATGTTTGGTTCTTCTGTATATCACATTGCTTCCAGTAACTCCCCTCAGTGACTCCTTTCTTACAGTGGAAACAGGACAATAACATTGTCATAGCAGGACAAATGTGTCATTTCTCAGAAACAGAGCATTGCACTTGGTTGAGTCCTCCTGTTTGCCAAATCTTTACGTTCACCTTGGGTTCTTCCCCAAATGAAAGTTCAAAAGACTGCGTGAAGATCATATAGCAGAAAATGTGATTGTAGCCAATACATTTTTGTTTCTGTATGCGTCAATGTATCCTTTCATTTGTTCAATGAAAGCTAATTGAGACAATTACAATTTTAAGAAAGGCCTACAACTACTTCAACTTAAGTCATTCATTTGTTTGTTTGTTCATTCTGTCAGTCAGACAGACAGACAGACAGACAGACAGACAGACAGACAGACAGACAGACAGACAGACAGACAGACAGACAGACAGACAGACAGACAGACAGACAGACAGACAGACAGACAGACAGACAGACAGACAGACAGACAGACAGACAGACAGTATCATCCCATGACTCATGTCACAGGATATTAAGAGGAAGGATGTTGTGCCAAAGGTCATCCAGGAGGTCACGGTAATCACTTCCAGATAGCTCTCATGGTTCATAATACCTACTGTATAAACATGACTCCTTAGCGCTGCTGGACTGTATGTCATCACTGAGTAGTGAGTACAAATAGGGAAATAGTGGGAAAGTATCATTGAAATGCAACTCCAAACCATTCGGACTCCCACTGTTGAATCCATGTACTGTAAAACTATCCACACTGCCGTTGACATTACCATCATATACACCCACAGCGTACGTCATTACACTCAAAATCAACATTGCTGAACCTTCTAACTTGCATTCACACGTTGCTAAATCCCCTCAACTCATGCTAGCTCTGGTGATGCTGACGATCACCCCAGAAACGTTCCATGATTATCTGGGAGGGATTTGGATTCTGTAAATCATCCGCACTCTCCTCTCTCTCCCATAGCAGAAACTAAAAGCTGTGCGATATTATACAGTATATAACACTTAAAACCTGTATACTTTGTTGACTGGAATCTATACAAGACCCCTTCCTTTTCTCCCCTCTACGCTGGAAATCAATTGATCACCACATTTGGCGTGGGTGGCTTAAAGTCCTCTAAAAAGCTCTGGTCGTATCAAGAACCAAATTGTTACCTTCTTGCATTTTTCATTAGGTCTGGTTTGTGTTCACACTGTCTGTGACTCCCTCCAACTAATGATGACAGCACGATCATTCTTTAAATTTATTGGTTAGATTTATTCGGCTCAAGAAGTGTAATTTCAGAAAGAAATAGGGGGTGGCAAAAATACAGTAAGTTGTCACACCATTTCTAAAATGGTGAAAATAGTGGATCTACAAGTTCTCGATGCGTCACTTAGCGACGTGTTGATATCTTGTAGATCTTGTAGAACTATATATATATATATATATATATATATATATATATATATATATATATATATATATATATTGTTTTACATGAACATAAACCAAGGGGTCAAGGGGTCAATTCTGTGGTAGCTTTGTCTAATTTGTTTAATGCCTTGCGGTCTAGACAGCTTCCGAGCTCCCATAACATTTGTTACAATCCACAAGATTATATTATCATCACCATACTGTAGGTATGAAAAATGTCTTATCAACTAGACGTAGGCCAGGTGAAATTTGATAACATTGCACTTTCTCGTCTGGATCCTACTGTACTTCTCATCCACAAAAGAACACAACTATGCATCGTCGCTGCTGAGCAGAAACCTCATATCTCCATATTTTATTTGTACTTTTCATGTAATTGTGTGTTTTGAGCTCATAGATCTATGTTTGCAATTGTTGACAGCAACAACATATTGTATGATCAAGCAGTTAAACTTGAGTTAAAGTATAACTAAGTCAATTAAATAGTTATTTGATTTTGCCACCGGGAGCTGCTGGACATTCCCTTCATCATAATAATATTGTCAAGATTTGTTATTACTGTGCTACAAGCCAAATACAAAAGAGGCCAAATTACTTCTGTGTCCAAAACAAAAACCTATTATTATGCTATTATGTTTCTTTGCAACCAGCCTTTCGGGAGCTTTTATGCTCAATTAGCAATGATGAACAACAGTCATAGTAGACACTGTTAACGCAATTCCCTGGACTTGCAATATTTCAGGGTTGAGCGTGATTAAAGGCCACACAGTCAAATCGTGAGTATTAATTTATCCATTTGTAACTCTGAGAATGTACAAATGGAGCCAAATGGACCCATCCATTTGTACACTCTCAGTGTTAAATTATCACTGAAGATTTGTCTCTCTCACATCTCTCTTGTCATTCCAAAATGAATGCTATTTAAAAAAAAAAGTAATGATACAATAATATTAGTCTTAGAACATGAAGTGTTGCAATCTATATCTGTATCAGGTCCTGCCAATTGGAGATCTTGTGTGTTGATCTTGGGAGAGAGACTCCTTTGTCCTAAAGGGGACACTTGGTCTTTGTGATGTCAACCTTTTGAACCTTCTTGTGGGTGGGGAGCTGTCATCTTTGGCTACAAGTCACTGCTAGAAGGCTTTCCGTTTTCTTTTTGAGATAACAGAAAAGACGATGGCCAGCTGTGTGTGTGTGTGTGTGTGTGTGTGTGTGTGTGTGTGTGTGTGTGTGTGTGTGTGTGTGTGTGTGTGTGTGTGTGTGTGTGTGTGTGTGTGTGTGTGTGTGTGTGTGTGTGTGTGTGTGTGTGTGTGTGTGTGTGTGTGTGTGTGTGCATGCGCGCACGCACAGGCAATGTGGTCATTGAGGCTTGCCTGCCATGGTTTTAAATTTAGCCGGCTGCACACGTGACCAGAACACACAAAGTGAAATGACCTCGGGCCGCAGATGCAATCAACCTTAAAGTGCATAGTACACAGAGGCAGGCATGCATGCACTAAATACACACACACACCACTGCTCCCTTTCATAGAGCTCATAATGTATTTCTTTCTTGGACAGTTTCACTGATTTGTAGTTTTGTGTTAAGACTTTCACTATCTTTTTTTTCATGATACGATAATGATTCAAATGGAAAAGCACAGTATGTTGACTAACATCTGCACCTTCTGAACAAAGTCATGTTTAGCCATCAGAGACAAAACACAGACACAAGACAGTTAGATTTATACTCAGGATTTTACTGTGCATTCTGTGGCCCATTCTGTGGCCTTCCAGCATATTTGTAAAAGAACAAATGCCACCAGTCGCCTGCCTTGGATATGAATGGCTGTTTGAATGTTGGCTTGGATGTGTGTGTGTGTGATGTCTGTCCTCATAATGCGTCGTTCACAAAAACGCTACAGTTGTAACTCAAGTCTGGTTCTCTAAGACTAGAGGTTTTAAGTGGTTAAACTGAACCCCTTTAATGTGAACAGAGGGAATGTGTGGTTTCATAGGTTCACGTGTCACTTCCCCATGGAGCTTGGAAACAGACATGAGAACGAGACCAGTGATTCTCAACCTTTTGGATTTCATGGACATGCATTAGCCAACAGACCCCCATTTCTATGTGTTTTCTCTCTGGAACTCAAATCTACACTGTCAATCCTTAGTATTACTGTTATTTTAACCATGTTGTAACCATTATAACCATTGTACTAGAAGATAGTTTTCCTGTGCAGGATCAAATATGAATTCCTCATTTTACTTTGAAGAGATGTAATATATTTTAATTATTCTATTCACTCTAGTGCTGCTAGTATTCCAGTTGTGACTTAATTGACATGGTGGCTATCTTTGTCATAGTATGAAGCAAGAGTAAAATGTCCGTCATGTGAATGTTAATGGAGGTAGAACAAGGTTCAGGAGGGAAGACGAGCCTGAAGCCTCTGATAATATCTCCTTCCCTGCTAATCAGATCACTCAAAGGATAAATCTCTCCCTACTCACCTGATTCAATCAAAACTCATAACAACTCCTCTACTCTCTCACCTGTCACCAATCCATCTTCCATCTGATAACTCCTCCCTCACTCAACCTGATTCCAAGCACCTTTCATAGCTACTACTGCAGTTTCTCCTCTCCTCAATCGGTGAGGATGCCGCTAGCAAGCCCAGGCTCCCCATTTTGTTTTTGTAAATAACATACAATGGGTTGCAATCGAAATTCATCCTCCTTCGACCCGCAACACCAGAAGCCAGCCACGGCGTTCCCTTTCTGCAGCGATGACATCCGTCTCTTGTGGTATTAGCGATCGAGCGAGGTCGATCACCACATAGTTTGGCCACATGCCGGCCCAACCCCACAACATCACCAATTTCCACGCCGCCTCAACAGTGACCCGCTTCCCGCTCGTCTCATGTCAAAAACATCCAAGAGTTTGTATGTATCCTTCATTCAACCGCCAATAATTTCCTATGGTGCACCTCCTCCGGGCCAGTACTTCTTTCCACCCTTGTGCCTCTCCCTCCCCCTGTTGTATAAAATATATTTTCTTATGTTTTTAACAGGCTTAAAAGGTTCATGGCCCATAGGTCAGCCTACTGTATCTCCAGTTTGTGTAAAATGAAGCAGCTTGATGTATACATGACCCTGTATGTCACAGGGACTCACCCCCAATTCAACAACCCCTGAGTGCTAAGCAGGGAGGCATTTGGTACCATTTTAGTCTTTGGTAAGACTCGGAGATTGAACTCAGTCTTCCCAGTCTCCCTCCCACTCTACCACAACAACAACACCACTGAGCTGGTAAAAACGCATCTTACAAACGTTATGCCCAAAAAAAAGGATAGGCTTTATGTTCATTGTTGCCTTTTGAACATTTGCTTTTAAAATAAGATTATAAATTAACTGTGTTCTTCTTTTGCTCATTTGCCCTTTCATGAGTACCGGTGGTTTGAGGGATACCAGTAGCGCCCCTGCTATCTTCTTTCTCTAACTGTGTTCTTATTTGATAAAGTGCTTAAACTTGTATTCCTTGTCGGAACGGGTAGCGTTATCCTTTGCCTACAGAAGTGTAAAACTGTTGGCATGTGAAGCAGTTCTCCTTCATTTGTTGAGATCAACGCTGCAATGGTTTCTTTGATTGGTCCATCGTCGAAAACTCTCTCAACAAGCACGTTAGTGATGGGGTCTTTTAAGACTAAGTATTTGTTCATGTGTGGTGTAATTGCATGCTTAAGTAGTGCTGTCTAGTGTCCACTTTGTTGTTACAGGACTTCTAGTTGGGACTATCCCGCAAATCTACATATTCCTCCCACCATGCAGGCATCCACCATGTATGCCTTCATCCATAGATTCCTTATGTATCATGCATCCTTCCATTCATTCAGCCCTTTGTTTATTCCTCCATCAATCGGTCCCTATCTATCTATCTCTATTCCTCCAGCCATACAGGTTTCACCTTTTCTATTTCATATTAAAACAATTATCAACACAAAATGATGTGTTGTATGTACTGTGAAGGTATTGTGGTGGAATTCAGATCAATCAATAATCATGAGAGAATGAGGAGACAAGACAATTATATTAGGTGGTGTGTGGTCAAGTTTATATATAACATGATATCATGGACAGAAATACAATTAACACTCTGGACAGTGGTAAAAGAGTTCTGCCAAGAAGAATGGTCAAACACTAGAGTTATACTGTGGCTTCAAGGCCTCTGGAACGAGCTGTACCATAACAAGATAGGCTTTACCAAAACAATAGTTACTGAGGCCTACTGAAGACTCCTAACTATCAAGTATTAGTATCATCATACAGACGTCACCTAGATATTAATATAATCAATGAATACATGATCTACTCTATAACGTCACAAATAATCAATCATGATAAACTCTAATCTACTGCAGTATGTTCTTCACTAGTCAATTGAAAATAGGACCAGTATCATCTATCTTCTACTGAACAGTAGACATACTGTAATGTAGCATGACACTCTGGTGTGTGTGTGTGTGTGTGTGTGTGTGTGTGTGTGTGTGTGTGTGTGTGTGTGTGTGTGTGTGTGTGTGTGTGCGTGTGCGTGTGCGTGTGCGTGTGCGTGTGCGCGTGCGTGCGATAGTACTAGAAAGGAGTGCTGGAGTGATTCCAGCTTATCAGTTTGGGAGATGTTGCCAGAATAAGCGGAAGAGATCCTCTTCCTCATGTTGACATCATTTTGCATTGTCCAGTAGTATTTATTTTAATTTGGACTTTTTTGTTTTCAATGTCAGTCTATTTTTAATTAGATTTTAACACAGGTTTGCTAGTTTGTTAGTTTTAGTATTCATTTTATTTATTTACTGAAATAATGTAATGGGGTAGTTGTCAGGGATGAGATTTAAATAGCTCAGAAAAAGTAAACTTGACAAAACACCAACATTGGCTCAGGAGGTAGAGCGGCTGCTTGGGCTCCCGGTTCAATCCCCGGCCCAGACTGAGTTAGTGTCAAAGTGTCCTTGAGCAAGACACTGAACTCCTACCTGCTCTCAGTGAGCAGGTTGGTTTCCTCTCAAATCAAATCACATCTAGATTTTGTTATATTTCATATAACAATAATAACCTTGTGACAGAGTTGTTCTAGAGTCAAATCAAATCAAACTTTATTTATAAAGCACATTTAAAACAGATAGACCAAAGTCCCCTTTTGAATGTTTTTGATTTTGCTGTGGTTTCAATGGAATTTTAATTGTACATGATTGTTTCAATAAGCTTAAATTCAAATACTGGAAAAAGAATTAGAAGCCTTGGGCGCATACCTTGCATAGTGCTGTGGTATTGAGGTTGAAATGATCTAACAACCTACAACATGTTGTGTACGGTTTCTCCAGCTCTCAGAATTGCCCACCATGAAACAGAGCACAGCAATACATACAGTACCATATAATCCATCCTAAATAAGATGTATCTGGTTAAAGTTCAGTACCGGTGGTCAACAGCACATGATCGGGCAAATATTGCGGTCTATTTCACAATACGAACAGGCTGGTGCACTTTCTTGAAGTTCCCATGTGAGCCTAAAACCATCCGTTAATCCTGTTTCATCTGCTCAATTCAAGCTGAAAAGCCAGAGACCAATCTAATCTTTCCAAACGATCTGTGTGTGTTTCTGTGTTGCAGTTTTGACGTGGAGAATGGCCCGTCCGCCAGCTGCAGCCCTCTGGACCCCCAGGCCTCTCCGGGTTCTGGTCTGGTCCTCCACACCAACTTCCCGGGGCACAACCAGCGCAGAGAGTCCTTCCTCTACCGCTCAGACAGCGACTACGACCTGTCGCCCAAGTCCATGTCCCGAAACTCCTCCATCGCCTCTGAACTGTGAGCACACACTCACACAGATTATTCAAACCAGCAGACAAACATGCACACCAGTCATTTGTTCGGGCAGGTACACACCTACAAACACATGCAGCAGACGGAAAATAAAGTCAACATTATACCCTGGAAAACCTGTATATCGTCACTTTCAGGCAGAAACCTTCTATCTCTGAGTTCCAAATTGTATGTTTTTTCATAAAGTAGAGCTCTGCTTCATCATACAAGACTGTCGCACAAGACTAGTGAAAACAGCAGATCTACCGCGAGGCGTGGGCTTGTAGATCAGCTATTTTCACTTGTTTAAATCATTTTTAAAATGATAAATACAAAACGAACGGTTTTGGACATACAAGGTTTCCACCCGACACCAACGATATGCTTTGTTGACCGAGGACCCCTTGGCTCCATACTTGGTCTGCAATTTTTTTTCCTCTTCATCAAAAATAGATGATCTATAAGCTGACACGTGATGCGTTGTAAGCTTTTTTAGCTGAATGTTTGTCCAAGAATAGTGACACTAGGTTCATGTTGTTACACTAAAGCCCTAGTGTTCATTTAAAGGGCTAGAACACTTTGGTAGAGGTTTGAGTTATGTTGCCATGATGTAACTCAAAAGGTGGGAAAGAAATCTAAAATAATTTCTCCATGGACTAGAAATTGACAATTTAAAATATGCTCCTCAGTCCTCATTGACTTACATTGGAGCTCCTGGAGACTGGAGGAGCTTTTTTAGCCTGTAAATGAACTCAAACAAAGCTGATTCAGACAGTATATAGAACATCACCAAAGCCAGTACTATTTTTGTTAATATAAATAAATGTCAACTTCCTATTGATTTTACTATTTGAAGATCCAGATCCAGATCTGCAGATCCAGTCCAGGTTTTTGTAATAATAAATAGCTCAATAGCAAGTTGCCATTTTTATATATAACAAACAGCACTGGTTTTGGTGATGTTCTAAATTGTCTGAATCAGCTTTGTCTGAGTTCATTTACAGGCTAAAAGAGCTTCTCCAGAGCCTCCAGAAGCTACAATGTAATGGAGAAATTCTCTTAGATTTCTTGCCCATCTTTGGAGTTACATCATGTCAAAGTATCTACAGAACCCAAACCTCTACCAAAGTGGTCTTTCCCTTTAACCTCGGGAGTGTAAACATTTTACCAAATGGACGAAATGTACTTAATACAACTAAATGTACACTGTGTAGACACTACAGACATTTTCCTGAAGGCGAACCACCTCACACAGAAAGATGATATTGTCACACTCACACAGAAGTGACACTTAGACACACAACTGATGAGTCATGGACATAAAGTTCAGGTCAGGGGACCTCCTCCACTAACTAGACTTCTTGCATAACATGACATATATCCGCAGTAGATGGAACGCCTTTACATTACAGCGTTTACATCCCTTCCTACTGTATCAAAGTGATTCCATGCTCCTGACCGCCTCCAGTCCATCTCTTCTCATTGACTTGGATGAAGGTGGTTTGGTCATTCTGGATGGTTGGTCTCATTACTTAAAGTGTGTGATGGCCAAGTTGGCTCCAAGCAGTCAGCGTAAGCAGTATGCAAGATCTGCAGTGCGCAACGGTGTAGGTGTGTGCGTGTGTGCGTGTGTATATGTGTGTGTGGAAACAGTTGACAAATTACTGATGCGTTTTAAAATTACACTCTCCAACAATGATTTCCTTGCCGTGGAGTGGACCTTTGAGCTCTATGTCTATGTACAGATTTATATACACTACTGTATTTGTGTCTACATTCACACACGCATGCGCGTGCGTGCGTATGCACATATACGTACAGTATATCGTCACTGTCCGGCAGAAACCTCGTATCTCCAAGTTTCAAATGTATACGTTTTTTCGTAAAGTAAAGCCCTGCTTCAGCATACAAGACTGTCGCACAAGTCTTGTGAAAATAGCTGATCTACAAGCACACAACGCCTCGCACCGATTGGCTATTTTCACTAGTTTAATTCATTTTTGATAAATACAAAACGAATGATTTTGGACATACAATGTTCCCACTCGACAACGACGATGTGTACATTTGATAAAAATGTGTATACTGAAAAAAATCTTCCATGTTTTGCTTGTGTTCACAGACATGGTGATGACCTGATCGTAACACCGTTTGCTCAGGTACAAAATCCCAGTGTTCTTACAATACAGTATAAATATGTGTTCATCTCATGTTCACTCAGTAGATACTGTGTGGACCCTCACAGAAAGAAAACCCCCTCTGCTGAGGAAAATAGTACAATTCAAATTACCGTAGTCCCAATATTGGAATCATGCTAACATTTCTTCATGACTCTCTCTCTCTCTCTCTCTCTCTCTCTCTCTCTCTCTCTCTCTCTCTCTCTCTCTCTCTCTCTCTCTCTCTCTCTCTCTGTGTGTGTGTGTTCTTCTCTCCATTTCTCTAGGTTCTGGCAAGCCTTCGAAGTGTAAGAAACAACTTCACCGTCCTGACCAATGTCCAATGTGCCTCCAACAAGTATGTGTTAATGAATATAAGTTGCTCTTCTGTTTATTCATTTACAAAGCACATTGCACACCTCAAGCTATTATTGGTTAAATCTGTATTTGACAGTAGTTTGGGTAGCAGTAGGTAGTGTTTGTTTGACATTAGTGTAACTTGAGGGGGAAAATATTGTAGTTACACTCAATCACCACACGGTGGAAGCATTGAGCTTTAAACTGGCAGGTTTGAAACACTGCAGCTCTTTCAACATTTCACATGTCAGTGTCATTGGATGAGCAAGGCACAGGTACATGCCATGTGAATACACACACACACACACACACACACACACACACACACACACACACACACACACACACACACACACACACACACACACACACAGAGAGAGAGAGAGTTGGTATCTGAAGCACTAATCTTTTACCTGAAGGGATGTGGCATTGTGCTACTCAATACGCGGGTGTTTCTTAGCATCAAAAGACCAGTTCCAACCTCTTACGTCAATGTGTTTAAAACGGTATGAATGGAATGACTATGTTTTGGAGAGCTTCACTGTGGGGTGCAGCACACACACAAACACACGCACGCATGCACGCACGCACGCGCGCGCACACACACACACACACACACACACACACACACACACACACACACACACACACACACACACACACACACACACACGCTTTTCAATTCAAAGGAGCATTATTTTTTTTACGTTTACATTGCCAAAGCAAGTGTTAAAATATAATAAACAATAATAACAGTTGAAAATGGGGAACGTATATACAGTTGGAGGCTACAGCATTGTGTAAACAGAGTTATGTCACATTTTGTTATATATACAGGGTATAAAGCTTTTTGAAACAAATTGCAACAATCTTTTGCAGTCGCTTTGGAGCAAATAGCAGCATTTCTTTTATCTCAGTACGATTTGAATGACATTAAGAAAAAGCCTAACATTTTAAATGTGTTTAAAGGATTTAGCAGCTCTGTTTATACTGTATGTGCAGTAGGTCAACATCACCGCACGCACACACACACTCACGCGCACACGCCCTCGCACAAAATAGAGTTGCCTCACTGGTATGCACATGGAGGTAATTGTGCAGGTTTGTACGTTTTTTTCTACTGTTGTAGTGGCTGCTCATTGTGCAATCTGACCTCTGAGGCATCTGTTTTATCTTTAAAAAAGAAATAAATCAGACTGTTCACATTGCACCTTGTGATGGCTGAAAAGAATGCTGCATTTAAAAATGTCACACAATACTTATTATTAGAGGATAATATTATTTTAGGTTCCAGTTTAGAATTGGAATTGGACTGTATATTATACAGTAGCAGCACCGGTCAATACTGAAGCATCCCAGGCAGTTAATGGCTGACCAGACTTCCCAGCTTGGGAGCACCTATTTTTTTAAATTCACAGGTTTGCAGGTGTAAAACGGTGTGTGAAATTCGTTTTTTATTTGTGCAAGCTCCATTGTTTAGTTATTACTTTTCATTGTTAATGAAAATCTTTTGGGGGAATGTTTTTTATTAAATATTTTGACAAAATGTAGGGAACCAAAAAATGTAAGGGACCCATAAAAATGTTTCCGCGACCCACAAATGGGTCCCGACCCGCTGTTTGGGAACCAGTGATATGCTATGGATGGATGTTACGCTCCACACTGGACACACACACACTCACACACTCACATTGGGGCGTCAGAGCCTTTGGCCCCAGGGGGGCGAGAGAGGTGCCCCACTCAGCATCCTGGGATGTAGTGTTGGGTGAGTTGGTTATGGTTACTGGTAATAGCAGAACCCCTGAGGTGGGGGGGTTTGTAGTGTTGAGTGGCTGAGAGTTTCCAGCAGGCACGTGCACACATACCGTTGTTCCCTATTGAGCTTGGCACATTTCCTGGGGCAAGCTTCCCAGATCACACATGTCACATGTGTCTTCTTATTTTTTCCACTCTGAAAAAGCGCCTGCATTTGAAACTACATTGCAGTGCACATCAAGGGGTGATCACTGCTTGCCTCCTGTGAAATGTTTATTTTCTGTTTATTTCATTGTTGAGTGAGGTCAGCAGACAAAGTTACGTGAGTGAGATGAAAAAACCTGGGTGAAATGCGCCAATCTCAACAGGAAACAACAGTAGACATCAAAGGGGGCTTGAAGTACAGAAAATAGCCAACCTCCAAGTAAAATAGCAGACCTCCAAGCTCACAACGTGTCGCGCAGCACGACGCGTTGTGAGCTTGGAGCTCTGCTATTTTCGATTATATATATATTATTATTTTATTCTTTTTTAAAGATATTTTTGGGGCTTTTTCTGCCTTTATTGATAGGTGTACAGTAGGCTGACAGGAAACGGGGAGAGAGATGGGGGGGGTGACATGCAGCAAAGGTCGTCAGGATTGGGACTCAAACCTGCGACGCTGCAAGGCTGGTCTGGATTACCAGCCTAGGTGCCTGGAACACTACCCTGTGGCCCAGCTATTTTCGACATTTTCAACATTCTCTGCACGTCCCTGGTTTCCAGCATGCCTCGGGGTGCGCCTGTATTTATTGATTAATTGCTGTGTTATTGGGTAGTTGTTTACTAAGGGGACGTGTTGTGGGGATTTATGTGTGATTAATGTGATTGGTTTATGTTCATTCATGTGTGTTTGGGGGGAAACTGAGAGTGATTGGGGTGGCTACGGGGAACACACCCCTCCCTTCTGTGCTTGGTGAGTCAGCTTGTTTGGGTGGGTGTTTTTGTGAGCTGTTTGCCACAATAAAGTGTATTCCTACAAAAGTTGGCATGACTAATGCTTTTATCAGATAACCTCCTTGTCTTTACAATAGTATTATCCAAATAAAGCTATTTGGATAATAATAATAATAAGCTTTATGTTAAGCATCTGCAAACCAATACACACACACACACACACACACACACGCACTAAGTTTTGTTGCGACCGAAGGTCGCAGTTTACCATGAGAAATGTCACAGCTTGTCTCTGTGTCTACACACATTTTTACAGTCTATGGGTTGGTTCCCTTGACACATCACTGTGACATCACAGGTGACATCACCTATGTAAAAGTCCATATATGGGTATTCCCCAGAATCCCTTTCATGCCCATATATGAAGATCCCTGATGTTATCGATATATATATCACTGGCCAGATGGCCAAGAAATGACCCATATCTCCATATATGGGCATAAAAGGGATGTACTATATACAGTAAATGGATCTTCATATGGGTAACTGGTCCGATATACATCACTGGCCAGATGGACAAGAATTGGCTGCATGCGCCCTGAGGCTTCTTAGTAATATCACTGGGCAAGGTTGTATCAAACTTACTGTAAATATAGCTGTACAGTTCTGCAGATACATTCTCACCTCATTTCCTCCCCAAACTTCAGCATCCTTCCAGGAACTTTGGACTCTGTGCTTAGAAACACTGCAAAAAATACACCCACTTCAGAGCATGGTATTTAATTTGAGTTAATCACTGCAATTAAAAGTACGCCTCTGTGACCTAGTTTCCCTGACACAGACGTCATACACATACCCCGCAGTGGTGTGCGCGCGCACACACACACACACACACACACACACACACACACACACACACACACACACACACACACACAGTGGCATACTGCTTGAGCGCACACACAGAAACGTATGTACTGTATCCACATACACATAGCATAGTGTCTCTCTCTCATGCACGTGCACACACACATTTACACACACACAGACACACACACACACACACACACACACACACACACACACACACACACACACACGCACACACACACACACACAAACACATCAGTGACGCACATGCTTGCACACAGCACCAGGCAGATGTGCAGTTTGTGACACCGTTACACAAAGCCCTCGTCTTTTAACAGCAGCCTCCATCTTTTCAGCTGCTTGGTACAAGCACGCATGCTATCATATCGATGCATACATACATTCTATCATATCGACATACTCACATGGTGGTATAGTACATACACACATGCTACCATATCGATGCATACATACATGCTACCATATCGATGCATACAGTATGCTACCGTATCAATGCATACATACATGCTACCATATCAATGCATACATGCTACCATATAGACATGCGTACATGCTATCACAGATACATACACACATGCTATTATATACTGACTCAATATTACTTCAATTTACTTCAAGGTATCACCTCCTAAACCCGGAGTGAAGAAACCTTTTTCAAGTTAAAGTGTGTATGTGGGACACATTTGTCCTTAACACCACCTCTCTCTCTCTCTCTCTCTCTCTCTCTCTCTCTCTCCCCCCCCCCCCCCCCCCCCTCCATAGGAGGTCTCCTGCTGCCACGACTCAACCTCCAATAACCAGAGTTTGCCTACCAGGTAAGGATCACAATGCATTATCTGTCCTCTATTTATACACAGCAAATTGTAACGCTGAGGGTTAGATTAACTTCCAGGAATTTACTACAGCTAACATTGATGTCTGGCCTTGAAAGTATACGCAACAAAGTGACTGACTCCTGACTCGTGTGAAGAACAGACCTTATCTGAGCTCCACAGTAAAAATCCTCAGTGTTTACTTCATCCAATTCCTAACTCGGATAACAAAATATGTAACCAAGTGGGCCTGGAGATCTGAGATCTGACTCCCCCCCCCCCCCCCCCCCCCTTCCAATATAGTCTTTCATCTTCTACATGTTGTTTTCCATCTCTCTGTTTCTCAGTTGTTTTCTATGTTGCTTTTTTCTTCCTCGTCTGCACCGGTGGAGTAAAAGTAAAAGTATCTCTGTTACAAGTAAACGTCTGGAATTCAAAATGTACTTAAAAAAAGGAAAAGTATGAAAGTGTTGGCATCAAAAGGAAAATTTAAAACGTCTGTGAATGTGTTAGGCACTCCATGTGTTAAGTACGGTAAATAAATGTACTTAATTACTTTACACCAATGCTCGTCCATAGATTTACCCTTGACCCCTCCTTGGTCAGTTGGTCAAAGTGGGGTCAGACTCAGGGAACCGCCAGGGTTCCTCGAGGGTGATACAAAAAATGGACAATTACTGTACTGTACAGGTCTGTAACTCAAGAGTTATGGGGGTCCTTGACACTAGAAGGAGTTGGAGGACCACTGGCCTACGTGATGACTTTAACTCTCTCTCGGCTCCAGCAACCTCCAGCCCCAAACCATCTGTCATCAGGGTCGTTAACGTCCGCGTCCAAACAGAATTGCTTTTCTAGTACAAAAGGAAAAACATGCGGCCACAAAATATGCACACAGTCGCCCACACACCCACACCGACACACACCCTGCCACACACACACACTTTGATCTGCCAAAGCACTCCGCTGACAAGTACAGCAAATTCACTGCATTTATAAGAATCTGGTTGTGACAATCAGCATGTAGGCTAGATAATAGCAAATGTTACACTGCAGGCCAAATTACATCATGATGACGTTATGATAACGTCCTCCGGTGACTCCGGTGACATTCAGAACTAGGCCAGATCACAGCCCATATGGGGATGATCTTGACGTCATTACCAGGATGTCAGATGGACTATAGGATTATTGTTATTGTATGTAATGTTAGTTGAAATATGAGCATATACGGTTATACTCTGAGACTTATCTGACTAGTTATGATATTTATCTGGCCTCGATCAGACCTTCTTTGATTAATCTAGGACATCCGTTTTTGTGGGCAGGATTTATGTTGATTGAAATCAGGTGATATTCTAGGACAGCTCTGACTAGTCATGGTTTGACTTGATCTGGCCCCAATCGAGACGTCACTGATTGGTCCAGGTCCTGACCGTGCTTGCTGGGTAGATTTTGAAGGTGGAGTTAAATTGTTATATTGATTATTGACATATGTTTTATTTGACTGTAATCAGCAAATAATTCAGTGTTTTTAATGACGACAGTCTTTTTAAACCCGTAGTCGTGCTGAAAGTTGAATAAACAATGTGTGTGTGTGTGTGTGTGTGTGGGGGGGGGGGGGGGATCGTTGTCCCGCTGCCACCACCAAGGACCGAAACACGCAGGCACGCACGCACGTACGCACAGAGTTGGACCGTTGGGTTTCATGACCACGTACACAAATTTGTTGTGCAACCTGAACGTTCACGTTCACACGTACTGTTCAATCGCACAAACATGACAACACACACACACACACACACACACACACACACACACACACACACACACACACACACACACACAAAGTACTACATACTCAGAAATGAGAGCTGTTGTATAAATAGTGGTGTGTGTGTGTGTGTGTGTGTGTGTGTGTGTGTGTGTGTGTGTGTGTGTGTGTGTGTGTGTGTGTGTGTGTGTGTGTGTGTGTGTGTGTGTGTGTGTGTGTGTGTTTGTGTGTGTGTGTGTGTGTGTGTGTGTGTGTGTGTGCAGTTGGCCTGGGATGTGGCTAGAGGCTAACGTCAAACTGAAGGAGGTTGGGAATACCATGGAGTGTTGGCCTTCAGAGCCAGCCATAATAAACCCTAGCTAACCATTTCTGTGGCGTTGTTAGGGCCCCTGTTTGCACAACATGCTTCAGAAACACAGCGTGTCCCTGCTGAAACAGGCAGCAGTCTATAACCTGGCTTCCATTTTGTTGGAATTACTGTAAATCTGTGTTTCTTTTTTTCCCCCCCGCACAGGGGCGTCACACCAAATTCTGGGCCCTGGGTACAAGGATTCACTGCGGGCCCCCCATGAATGTTAACTATTGAAAAATAGCAGATATACAAGCTCACAGCGCGGCACCGAGTGCCGCGCTGCGAGCTTGTAGATCTGCTATTTTTGAAAAATCGTGAAAATGTGTGCAAGAAACTTATGTTTCTATGTCAGTGGTGCTCAAACGTTTTCAGTGAAGGACACCCAAGATGAAAAATATTTAGTTCCAGGGACCCCTCCCCGGAAGCAAAATTTGAGTTACAAATGTTCGCTTAAAAAATACATATTCAAAGATTTGCGCACATTTTTACGACTTTTCAAAAATAGCAGATCTACAAGCTTGCAGCGCGGCACTCGGTGCCGCGCTGTGAGCTTGTATATCTGCTATTTTTCAATAGCTAAAGTTACTATAGGGCCCCTCCACCTTGGTCCCTGGTAACTCAGTGCCACTTTCCTACCCCTTGTGACGCCCCTGCCGCCGCACAAATCATTGTGTAAACATCGTTTATACACTAATGGCATGATGAGCATGAAAATTGCTGGCAGGTATTTTACATAAAGACTGGTCCATGCGCCATTCAGTTGATGCCTTTATTTGTTGTGAAAACCCTTATTCCGAATAGAAATGGCATCGCTTTATCGCCACGTGACATTCACGTTCTGTGCATGTGGATGTAGCTTACTCATGTTCAAACAACAGTCCAAATGTATATTAATTGAAAGGAGATATTTTTTGGTTAAAACAAACATACCGTATATATATTTTTTAACGCTTTATTTAAATTTTCCATTTTTAGCAAACAATACATCATATTGTATCCGACATGTCATTTTCCTCAACCCCCCCCCCACCTCCCACCAAGGTCATATCAAGACAAAACAAAGAAAAATTAAATAAAAAGAAACAGAAAAACAAGGACAAAATAACTAGAAAGATGCAATTCACTAAGAAATTACTGGCCAATTACTGTATGGAGATCTCTGTGTCAGTCCTTTTCCCTTTTATGCCCATATATGGAGATCCCTGATGTCATCAATCTTAAGCCCATTTTTTGGAATGCCCATATTCGGACATGTGAGTTTCCATTTTTTTTTCCATTTTCCGTTTTAAGTCAATGGAGAACATGAATTCACTGATAAATGAATATATAAATTAAACGTATATAACTTATCTCTTAGCAAAATGCAAGCACACGATTCCCGATGAAGCCGGTCGATTTGAACTATGGACCAAGTGCGTGCCACCAAAACTGTTGGAGGAATAGCGAGGCAAAATAAAGTTTATCTGGAAAGAAAGAAAGTAGGACAAGTACTATTGTCTGGTACTCATTTAGGGGCCAGTCTGAAAACATTGATTCACCCCTTAGGCTAGACTAGAGTAACTGCCATTTGAAAATAGGCTGCTAAATAGCCTGCTGTTTTCAAAATTTGAAATGGGACATTCTGCATAATTAATTAATTACATTTTGATACCATAATTACCATTACTTTTGTTCTTTTACAAAAGTACGTTTTGAATTTCGGACTTTTACTTGTAACAGTACTTTTTCCACCACTGGTTAAAGTGCTTGGGATTTGAACGGCCCTGGCTTTGACTCTGTGTTTCAGGAGCCTAGCAGGCCTGCTTGCTCTCTACTCTGTACTAAATTATCTGTGAGGATTGTACTATGTGAGATAAATCTAAGGTTTTACACTGGGTAGTGTGTGATCATGGTTTTGGTCTTTGTGTTACTGACATCAGTCAGTAGATTTACTGTCATCCCACACAGGGAGAAGGAGAAACTGAAACAATGTTACTGACACATGCTTGTAATTGAAGGAACTCAGGAATAGGGATTTGAATGTGTGAATGCGTGTGAATGTGTGTGTAGGTTGGCGTACATGACATGTATGTCTTTACTTCTATGTATGTGGGCTTGCACATACTGTGAATGTGTTGTGTTGCGTACAGATGTGCCGTTTCAACTCTTCTGCATTTTCTGCTCTTTTTCTGAAAAGGTTTCTTTCCCTGTTTTGTCTTTATAATCTTTATGTAGAATGGAGCTACTATCTTGCTAATGGCAGGATGTGTGAATTTTTCTAAATGGCACATCTGTATTTTGCATGCATGCAACTTGCATACATTCCTCCATTTCTTGGTCTGTGTGATTGAGATTTGAATGAATGTGACACTACGTAATTGCAAGTTGCTGCGCGTGTACTGGTGTGAACATGATATAGTAGGTAGGGGGGGGGGGGGGGGGGTGTGTGTGTGTGTGTGTGTGTGTGTGTGTGTGTGTGTGTGTGTGTGTGTGTGTGTGTGTGTGTGTGTGTGTGTGTGTGTGTGTGTGTGTGTGTGTGTGTGTGTGTGTGTGTGTGTGTGTGTGTGTGTGTGTGTGTGCGTGTGCACACTGTGGGTAGGTGTTCCTGTGGCTGTGATTGACGTCAGTGTGCCGGCATGTGGTTTCTGTTGACTTCCTGTCAAAGCAGATGGACTGACTTTTCACTTCCTGCTTCAGAACCGCAGCTCGTCAGGTGCTTGCAGCGTGTGTGTGCGTGTGTGCTTGAGGAGAAATGAGTGTGTCTGTGTCTGCGGAACCGATGCAATGACGCTAGATCAGTGGTTCTCGAAGTGCTGTCCGGGGATCTCTAGGGGTCCTTGAGGGGGTTCCAGGAGGTCCCCAGCAAAATGTGTTAATGCGGCATCACAATAATTTTAACCCCGTTATTATACGTTGGCAATTCAAAAATATCAGATAAGCTTGTACATCACATATAAAACTGGAATTTTTACAGACGGTACATACAGTACATCTTCTCTTCTGGGGGTCCCTGGCACAAAATTTCAGATGGGGGTCCGTGGCCAAATACATATCAATCTGGGGGTCCTTGACGCTAAAACGTTGGAGAACCACTGCGCTAGATGTAACCTTTTGTGTAGGGCAGAGAAGGTCGTCGTTCAATAGTAATGTGTTGAGATCGGATCATCTGTCACCACTGCAGTTATCAGTTAACCGTGCTTTTTTTCCCCTTGGCATTTTGATGCATTATTTCTTAGATAGGAGAGTGTAGAGAGACAGGAAACCAAGGGCAGAAAGAGGAGAGACAAGACCGGGAGTCTGATTCCAGGCCCTCGCGGTTCACAAGGAGAACACGGTCTAAGAACCAACCCCACATCTACAGTATCTACATCAGGCACGTGCACACACACATAGACATCAAAGGGGGCTTGAGCCCCTGCCCTTTTATCCGTCTGTAAAAAGTGCCCTCTCCAGACCATGAATTCAGTTTTTGCTACTTTTTTTTTTACTGAAAGAAATTGATTATGCTTAGTTCAGTGTGGTATCAAGCACTGAAAATAGCCGACCTCCAAGCTCACAACGCGTCGCACTGCGATGCGTTGTGAGCTTGGGGGTCTGCTATTTTTTATATTTTCACCAAAAGGCCCTTTATGAAATTTCAGCCCCTGTCATAATTTGTATCTGTCTACGTGCTTGTGTACCTTTTATGCCTATAATAATGGCCTCCAAGTACTAGGATAATCTGTACTGCACGAAGAGGGTGCTCTGACAATGGGTACAATGGGTGCTCTGACAAGGGTACAGGTATTGCATTACCGGAATTGGAATGGCCTTATATTAAACTATTGTTGACCACTCAGTATTACTAGACAGACTGGAAGACAGGGCAGGACGTTCTGACACACTCTCTTACATTGCATCAGGACTTATCTACAAGACAGGAACATTTTGTCTCCGTCAGGAAAATACCTATCTGAGCTAACTAACATGACGTTGTACTCACCTTGACTCTCATCCTTTAACGACTTAAAGCTAAGCCAGAAACTTTATCTAGATTCAGATCTACATTTTAATAGTAAAAAAAACAGTGGTTCTCAACCAGTGGTCCGGGGACCACCAGTGGTCCTTGAGGGGGTTCCAGGTGGTCCCCAGCTAAATAATGGAGAGTTGGTAACCAAATGGACCCTTATAGATCTTTAACTCTTGAGAGTTACACTCTCAAGTTAAATTATTGTTAAACATCTGCATTACTTGTCTTAATTTACAATAATTCTACACCAGGGGTCTTCAACAGGGGGTCCGGGACCCCCCTAGTGTCCATATTCTGAGAACTGTTGCCAAAATAGCAGATCTGCGAGGCGTTGTGAGCTTGTAGATCGGCTATTTTCGGCAAAGAGATTTGGTGTAGAGGGGAAAAAGAGCAAACTAAGTAGAGTAAAAGGTCAAGTTTATTAGGTTATGACGGCTCAAGTTGTTAAATATCTGTAAACACAAATTGACATGAATCCAAAACACACTGATGATTGTGCTGTCAAACGATGAAACTATATGGAATCTACGAAAAGGTTGTGGGGGGTCCCTGCTTCATCTCTCTCTCAACTAAGGGGTCCTTTACCTGAAAACGTTGAAGACCCCTGGTCTACACAATTAGACTTTTTTTATTTTGATCAATGTTGGCCTGTTATCTCTACCATGGTACCAACATCAATACAGCATGGAATTGTGGACAAAATCTTATCCAATAACAACAAAATAGTTTTGGGTAAATCTCATCAAATGGTGGTCTGCGGCTCAAATGCAGAATAAACAATGGACCTTGGTATGAAAAAGGTTGAAAACCACTGAATTAGACGATTAATGTCAAATTGTTTTTATCTCCAGTTGGGTAGTATAGCGCAGTGGGCTTTTTTCATCTCCTAAAAAGCAAGGCAGCTAAAGTTCATTTAGAATACAGCTGCTAGAGGTCAAACTAGAAATAAGAAAGCATAAACACATTACAGCAATTCTCACATCTCTGCACTGTTTTCCAATGCGTCATAGAATTAAAAACAATACTGCAACCATAAATCACTCAGTGGTTTCGGGCCAATATTCATCTCTAACTTGCTTTTACAATATGAACTCTCCAGACATCTCAGGTCATGTGGGACCGATCTGTTAAATGTTAAAACGAAACATGGTGAAGCAGCGTTTAGTTATTATGCCACACAACTTGCAGAGGATCTGAAACGTGTGCCATCTCTGACTAGTTAGAAATTCAGTCTAAAGATTTATGTTCTTCAATGTGTTTTTTAAAACTTTTAGACTTTATTCTTTTAATATTTTATTTTTTATTTTTTTATTCTATATTCTTATTAAATCCTTTCTTATGGCTGATACAAATAATATACATTATATATACACATTTTTTTTTACTGTCGATGTATCAATGCTGTGAGCTTGTAGATCTGCTGTTTTCACTAGTTTGGGTCCCAGTTCAAACGTCTAATTTCTCTTTTGGGTCACGGGCTAAAAGGTTTTGGCAACCACTGACCTATGGTTATGCAGAACATAGCTCTGGTGCTGTGTTCACTTCACACTACTGTAGCAGCAACAAAGTGACAGGCTACAAGTCATTTTCTGGAAGCCAGCGACATGAAGCTTCAAAGTGACGGCCGACATTTGTTGCTGCGTGACGGGCGTGACATGCTACAAATTAAAGTCAAGCTTGCCTCAAGTTTTTCTGCACTCAAATGATGCAGTTAAGCATCAAACGATCACATGTTTTTGTTTTTCTAATTACTCACCCACCCCCCCTTCTCTCTCCCTACAATTCCCTATCCTTTCCGTAAATGGAAGAAAACCACATTCTTGCTGTTATAATCAGTTCCCTGTGCTATTTAACCCTAAACCCTTTCTCATTTAAAGTGTGGCTTGAGCAACACTTAGGAGGCGACTCGGCAGCAAAATAGCTGGTCGCGGATGGCTGCTTTGTAGCTTTGTCACGACTAGTGTGAATGCTCACAAGCTTCGCCCCTCCATCGCACATTTATGAGCTTTTATTATGTAACCCCCATCTGCTCTCTTCAAGACAAAGAGAAGAAAGGGCCGTCTGCTCTCCAGTCTGTCTGTCTGCCAGTCTCTCTCTCTCTCTCTCTCTCTCTCTCTCTCTCTCTCTCTCTCTCTCTCTCTCATTCATCTGTCTGTCTCTCTGAGGATGAGGAAGACAGGAAGCGGAGGGCAGGAAGAGAGGATCAGATTGTTCCTGTTTTTCACCATTTCTGTTGTAACTTGACGGAAGTCAAGTGGAACGCGGTACGCATGAGGTGTTTGTGCGATGAGGTGTGTGCGTGTGTGTGTGTGTGTGTCTGTGTCAGCCCGCAAGAGAAAAATAGGATGCAGAGAGACAAAGGCCTATTGTCTGTGCCTACACACTGCACAAACATGTACGTGCTGACACAATGATATAATACGGCAAACACAGTGCATTGCAAACCATGTGAACACAAACGCAAAAACTGCTCCTTTTGCTGCTACACATATTTATTCCATGGCAATGAACACGTCTTCAGAACTTGTTCGTTGCCACAGATTTATTCACTTAAGCCCAGGCCTATATACTATAAAGAATAGTGAAAATAGACGATCTACAAGCTGACAATGCATTGCGATGTGAGTCATGCTACTAGAAAGACCTAGAACTGAGAATACCATAGTTTTTACCTGCTCCTTAAGTTACTCTTGTTAATTGTATCAGCTATCATACATTCCCACAATTTGTCTGTCTGTCTGTCTGTCTGTCTGTCTGTCTTTCTGTTTGTTTGTTTGTTTATTTATTTGTGCACATTAATGAACATCAGTATCAAAATGTATGATGTACACAAACCGGAGTTTAGCATGACTACAAATAACATCCGTAGTTCCTAGCCAGTAACAAACATTACAAGTGACAATATAAAAATATACAGATACACAAGTAGAAAATGCCTTGTTGCCATTGTTTCAAATGGGTCTTGTAGACATAGAAGTGTGATATGTTGAGTTAGTACATTCCAACATGAACTTCTATTTAACCCATTTAGACCTAGCATTATTGAATGCTTTAACTATTGAAAAATAGCAGATATACAAGCTCACAGCGCGGCACCGAGTGCCGCGCTGCGAGCTTGTAGATCTGCTATTTTTTGAAAAATCTTTTGCAAGTCTTTGAATATATCTATTAAAAACTAATTTTGTAACTCAAATATTTGCTTCTGGGGGTCCCTGGAACAACATATTTTGAGATGAGAGTCTGTGGCCAAATACCTGTAATTTTGGGGGTCCTTGACATGAAAAAGTTTGAGAACCACTGATTTAGAGGAAGGATTTAGAAGTCGGGTCAAAGATCGGGTCAAAGATATTCAAAGACTTACACACTTTTTCAAGATTTTTCAAAAACAGCAGATCTACAAGCTCGCAGCGCGGCACTCGGTGCCGCGCTGCGAGTTTGTATATCTGCTGTTTTTCAATAGTTAAAGCATAAAATAATGGTTAAAGTGGTTAAAATCTAACGCACCTTACCTGTATGGCACATCACAGTCCCCTCTAGTGGTGGCCCTGCTGCCAGTCAGCTTCTCCTGTTTAATTTTCCGGTATGAATGAAAATGGGAAACGATATGCACGTCAGAGTGCAACCCGGCTAACTTGTCTGTCTGGCTGTGAGAGGATCCGGTCCTGTCCACTACCTCTGTTGTTATTCTCATCAGTGTAGTGAGTGGAAATTACCCACAGCACAGTGAGTGCACTCAATATGTTTACCATCACCTGATGTTTCCCTACTAGCCGGGGATCCAGTCCCTCAAAATGGGAGAGGACCTGTGATGTTCTGCCGCACTTTTTTTTCTGTTTTATCTTTTAGTTTGGTCATTAAGGTAGACAGAATGAGAGGCCTGCTCTGCTGGAAGCATCGCGAAAAAAAGTTATGGCCATTTGTATATTCACTGTCCCATTGACTCCACTAGAAATATAAAAAAGGGAAAAAAATCTACTTTAAGTAGCATGTGAGGGGTCAAACTAGCGGTTCTTCATAATTCCGAATCCATTGCAAGCATTTGTTTTGCATGAAAAACATTCCTTGGGCAAGATTTTGGCCACCCAAAACTGTGAAAAGTGGGAAAAAAGTGATGACTCATCACTTTTCACAGTATTTGGGGGCCAATATTTTGCCCAAGGAATGTCTTTCATGCAAAACAAATGCTTGCAATGGTTTCAGAATGATGAAGAACCCCTAGTTTGACCCCTCACATGCTACTTAAAGTAGATTTGTTTTCTTTTTTTAATATTTCTAGTGGAGTCAATGGGACAGTGAATATACAAATGGCCATAACTTTTTTTCGCGATGTTTCCGGCAGAGCAGGCCTCCCATTCTGTGGACCTTAATGACCAAACTAATAGATAAAACAGAAATAAAAAGTGCGGCAGAAAATCACAGGTTCAACCCTATTCCTTGAGCTTTTGGCCATGTGGATCCCCGACTACTACTCATGTAGAAGCAGGCCCTTCAGTACATGCTGTAATGACAGGTGTCCTATCTGTCTCTAAACTATTGTCAGAAGCCTTATCTTGACTTTTTAAACTGTTGTGAAAGGCCCTCATCCATGCTACATGTCATTCATACCTTGCATTAATTCCGGTGTAGGAAAAAACCCAACACTGGCTGTGTTATTTTCTCACGATTATCTTAACAATCCAGATAAACAAGAAAAGAAATGTCTTGGAAATTGCATCATTCAAGAGCTATTCCATGTGAAAAGATTTTGAGTCGATTATCAAAACAATTGATAGGCCAAACCAAAAACATCTTTCACTGTGATTGCCACGAGTTCTCAGAAGAAGCATGGGTGCTGTTTTGAATTTTGCGCCCTGATTGTGAAATGTATCAACGCTCTAGTTTCTCACCTTGCAGCGAGACTTTGAAGTGCATGCTGATTTCTCTCATCTGGACCATACGAGTGTTGATTCATAATAGCATCAGTTCATCTCCCTGGGGTCCACACATTGACATATCACATAGACATTGACAATAGATTGGACAATCAAAATTCTAGATTAATAATATGATTCCCATTATAAAAGTATTAGAGAGTAAAATTCTTTGTTTTCGGCAGCTCAGCATTGTTGCAACAAGATTTTTCTTTTGCTGCAAAAAATAACAATAGTAGCTGGAAAAATAATATTTTAATTGTCGTTATCAATTTATCATTTTTTTGTTTTTTCATAAAAGAAGAACCTACTGTATATTATACTTTGTCGTATGACAGTGTCACAGTAACAAAGTTTGGCTGCTGTTTTTTCAATATTTCTTTAAAGTTTGACATTTTTTGAACTTTTACATCCAGGTTGAAAGGGGTTAAGGTTTTAGACATATAAGGTTTCCACCCAACAGCTGAAATAGACAATTATAAACTCTCAAGTCTCAAGTCATTGTTAAAAAAAAGAAGGTTAGTGAGTTCAGCTACCAAGTCTACATGATTATGGGGAACTCCACATGGAGTGCTGTTGTGAGGCAAACATTTCCATTGAGTTGTGGAGCCGAGGAGCAGATGTTTGGAGCTTTGCTGAATGATGAATATAGTGTCATACTGTAGGGGGACCAGAGGAAATGTTTTGGCCCTCATCTGTGGGAACCACGCACAGGTACAGTGTGACCTGATATCCTGGGCAAATCATCCACTGGTGAAAAACCATCATACAGGATGCATGTAGGGGAAAGGTCAATTGAACTCTTTCGACCCAGTACATAGCCTACAGACATACATCGTGTGTGTGTGTGTGTGTGGCAAATCAGTAACACATTAAGGTGTCAAGAAGTTTCTCTGTTTCTCTCCAAGTTCCATTGTGGAGTTGTTTTTGTGCTGAGGCCATACGCCGCCCCCATGACATTTTGGCAGCGAGAGGCCCTTCTGCAGTATGTGTGCTTTCAAAGCTGAGACGGAGGAGTTGGTGTTTGGTTAGCGACACACAATAGGTCTGCTTTAATTGTATGGACAAAAGGTGCCGGGAGAATACGGAGTAGGCTAGTTATGCAATAGGGCAAAGAAACATTGGACGGGCATGTCTTGTGATATCTTACACGTACACATGCAAACATACAGCAACAGTGCTTCAGCTAAGGACTTACACTGTTACTGTATATTGTTGACCTCATTGATATTGGTATTTTCACTGTCTACATTCCAAGCTTGTTTCAAAAACCATTACAGTTTAGGAAATATTTCACACATCTAGGTAACTTGATTTCAATGAGCCAGTATCCCTTCTTTGTCTGCCTTTTCATCCAAGAACCTCTTCAGCTATCCCCACGATCTCTAGGGAGACATCTCAAAGATCTGGAAAAATGTACCCCCCACGTAATAAGACAAGGAAGCCCAATCTAATTAACCCAGCCTATAAACAATGCCTAGCACCCACCACTCTTAACGCACAAGAATGCTTTAACCTCTGTTGTATAATCCCCCTCTGTTGCATAATCCCCCCCATCCCCAAAAAATGCAATAAACTGTGGAAACATCCTTGTTTAGAGTCACACTGTGTAACTTCTACGTATATATATAGAAATATAGAAACTTTGGTATATTTTTTACAATAACCATTCAACTTAAACTTCTAAACAAAATTTTGTGTCTGCCAAAATGACAGTGCCAAAATGGTGCAGGCACCAAATAGATCTATATTTATGTATTTTAAAATCATGACATACTATTGTTGTTTTCTAAAATATCCTCAGCATTAGCGCTATTCTTCGTACGACAAAGTATACAGGGCTTAAAGGGAATATTTCACTTTCACTGTGAAGAAAGAAAACTCTTAGGATTTTGAACAGTGCTTTAGAACAAAAATGGCAGATATACAAGCTTGTACATCATTGTGAGCTGACATCATTGTTTTACATCTGCCATTTTCTTTTATTTTAATGTTAATAATTCAGAATTTCTTAACACAAATCTTCTCTTCTGGGGGTCCCTGGCACAGAACATTTTCAGATAGGGGTCCATGGCCAAATGCATATCACTTTGATGGGTCCTTGGCACAACATTCTTTGAGTTTAATGGGTTCAGTGGTTAAGCCAATTGTCTGTCCAGGTGCCAGCGGGCCTATATTTATTATCTGTATAAAATGTTGTACTTTTACTTTTGGTGCTTTAAGTAAATTTTCATACCATATACTTAAGTATTTTACTCAAGTACATTTTGAATTCCAGACTTTTACTTGTAGTACATTGCAGTATTGATACTTTTACTTAAGTAAAATATTTGAGTACTTTTTCCACCACTGCTTAATACGGGCAATCCTCAGGCAAACCTCAAACTTTCTCTAGCCAGGCAGTTGCCCTGCGCGTGCAGGAATGCACCAAGCTGTTTGTGGACTGGAGAGGGAGAGGGATGAGAGGACGGGAGGAGGAGCAGGAGTTATTATGAGGTGCGAAGGTTAAGGGAAGATAAGGGGGTGACTTGAGGAGGTGTTTTACAAATGAAGCACTGGGGATTTCACTGTACGCCACAAGACTTCTGGGCAGGTCCCCAGAATTACATATTTTGAGATGGGAAACAGGTTTCAAAAAACCTTTTCCATAAAAAAACATTTTTTTTTCAAAAATAGAAGACCTACAAGCTCTCAGCCCCTGTGAGCTTGTATGTCTGCTACTGTATTTTTCAATAGTTAAAGCACAAAATAATGCGTAATAATGCGTTCCCAGTCAATGAATCCTTGTACCCAGGGCCCAGAATTTGGTGCGACACCCCTGCTTCTGAGAAAGAATGGAGGACGCCGAGCATGGGGGAGATGGATAGGTGGGACATGGAGGCTGCATGCTTGTTGGCAAACAAAGCGAGTGAATCGTTCGCTCCCTAATCTGAAATGTCTCACGGTCGCCCCAGACACTCATATTCATTCGACATGTTTAGCGGAGGCTAACATCGGTGGGGCTCTTCAAAGAGGACCAAACCACACGTTCCAGTTTCACCCTGTTCTACAGTATATGCCAAGGAACAATACAGTGCCCCACCTACTGTACGCGCGCACACACACGCACGCACGCACGCACGCACGCACGCACGCACGCACGCACGCACGCACGCACGCACGCACGCACGCACGCACGCACGCACGCACGCACGCACGCACGCACGCACGCACGCACGCACGCACGCACGCACGCACGCACGCACGCACGCACGCACACACACACACACACACACACACACACACACACACACACACACACACACACACACACACACACACACACACACACACACACACACAGAGAGAGAGAGAGAGTACGTGCTGCCAGTCATAGGTTTCAGTTGTTAGTGCACACATTCAGATTCCATGGCAGCCTCAGGCATGAACCTGACAACATGCTGTACAACACGCACACCATCACTTCAACATTAGCTTGCAGAATGCACCGTAGTGCTCACACACACACACACACACACACACACACACACACACACACACACACACACACACACACACACACACACACACACACACACACACACACATTCTTTTCATGTGACCCAGCTGAAGCCAGGGGCTCGGGTAGCACCCCCACAGTGCACCTGTCTAAGGCTTCTCACTGATGCAAGCCCTCCTCGAGCCGCCAGCTGAGGTGGCTTCTCGCCAAGACCGGGTGCCCAAGACCGGGTGCGCAATTCAGTTGATCTCAAAGAAAAACTGGTCATCACATTTAACGTGAAAGCAAACACACAAACACTAGTGACAGCTGACTGTCATCATCTGCCCTCTCTCTCTCTCTCTCTCTCTCTCTCTCTGAGCCTCGAGGTTCTCCTCAGGTCCTGGGCTCAGTAAAGGGTGTTATGGCTGGCCTGGCACGACTAAATGCCACCGCTATCTATTTTTCTCTGCCTTCACCCTCCGCTGTGCACGTTCACAGAATGCCAACATGTATGCTTTGTATGCCAGCCACGCCACGCGCTCCCTTCTCCCTCTGAAGATCTGTGGTTAATATACTTGTAGGTCACTATTCTGGTCAGAGGGACCTTTTTTTAACACTCATTCTTTGATGAGGACCTTTCACAACAGTTTAGAAAGACACGATAAGTGTTCTGACAATAGTTTAGAGTCTAGGGTCTGTTGTCAGAACCCTTAGCATGTCTTTCGGACGCCTGTCATTACAGCAGATACATCAGGTGCTGGGCTGCCAATATTAATTCTCCATCTTCTTTCCTCTCCCCGCTTTCCTCCAGGTGTCAAAGTATTGGCGTACTTGCAAGTGTGGTATCCCTTGGCTGTGTGTTAGTTTCCATGTTGATCTCTCTTGTGGGGTTGGCTGTGTCAGTATTTCTGTCCCAGGGTGTCTAGTGTTACCTGCTGTCTTTACTACTTCCCGCTCATCGCTAATTTAACCGGCGCACAATTGACGGGCAGTGTGGCCTTGTTGCAGGGCAGACCCAGACACGTCTGATCTGACGTGTGCCAGATTGATAACATTCTCTGTTGTTTTTATACATTCGATTTTCAGGCCTTCAAATCCAATTTTGATAAAGAATAAAACATGTGAGATCACATTTCTTGCTGTTTCTTCTGAGAATGGTTGTCAGTAATGTATTACTAGTATAAAAGACAAACACTTTGTCTAGAATTATTTAAGCCGCAGTCCAACTCTTATGCCTGGTTTATACGTTGTTTTTATGTCGCTGGCCAGTGTCGTGCACCGAAAAGACTCGATTTACAAGCTCACAGGACGACACGTTGTGAGCTTGTAAATCTACTATTTTCTCAAGTTTCACCAAGCAACACTGGTGCAACAAAGTAAATCAAACCTTTGAAGGTCCAATGTCTAAAAGGGCTCTGCCATTAAATGGAGGCCTGGCACTGACTGTAGAGCTTTATAAGTTTCCAGCCTACATTTAGTTCTCCTGTTATCTGGAAAGAAATTGAGTAAGTGAAAGTTCCAGTGAAATCACTGGAAGATAAAAAAAAAGTCCCCGACCATATTAATGGTATCCAGGCAGTGTTGTCCGGTCTCTGGGCAGACTGTGCGTTGTGTATGTGTGCATGAGAGAGAGAGAGAGAGAGAGAGGGAGAGAGAGAGAGAGAGAGAGAGAGAGAGAGAGAGAGAGAGAGAGAGAGAGAGAGAGAGAGAGAGAGAGAGAGAGAGAGAGAGAGAGAGAGAGAGAGAGAGAGAGAGAGAGAGAGAGAGAGAGAGAGAGAGGGAGGGAGGGTCAACGGCATTACGTTTCCTACCTGGAAATGTTTCACTAGCTAACGGGAACTCTGATACTTCAAATAGAGTTTTCCTTCTGTAATTTAACACCACTGTTCTTTGGAAATTGAATAAGCAATATCTCTCCCGGTCCCCTTATCTGTGCGTGTATGGGTGCATGTGCCAGCATATTAGTTTGAGGTTTTATTAAAGTTCTGCACTTCATCTTGCTTGCAAGATTGTGGGTTTTGTTTGTGGGTTTTCAGAGTAAGGCAGAGAGTCCAAGAGTGTTTGTGTGAGATATTGAGAATGAAAGGAAATAAATTAGAAAGGTCTCTGTTAGACACGCTTGTCTTTCTGTTATGTTTTGCCATCTCGATATTACGAGGGCATTTCCGCTGTGTCAGTGGCATCCCTGTTTTGCCCAGCTTCGTTCCTGCAGTAAACATGGAACCAAAATTCCCCAAGCCTGGCATGTGAGTGCCGGTGTGAGCAGTGGTGGAAGAAGTACTAATGAGTAAGAGTATCAATTACACAAATTAACAACAATTAAACAAGTAAAAATCCTGTTTTCAAAATACTTGAATAAAAGGACAAAAGTATTGGTATCAAAATATACTTTCTAAAAATGATGTATGTGTGAATGGGCAGTAATGACTTTTATTATGAATCAAGATAATAGCATTTTGGACTGTTGTTCCTATAGCACAAGAGGAGAAACTAGACTGCACTCTGTCGAGGTGCCAACTTGCCATGTATGGCCTACTTGTGCGCCAGCAGAGCACGCCCTGTTATTTATACCACTTTATAGCTTTTTAAAACATTATAGGTTTATAGCACTTGTTGATGGTGACGTCACCAAGAATGCTAGTCCCTTATTGGCTGTTGATGATGACGTCACCAATAATCCTGGTCCCTGATTGGCTGTTGATGGTAACGTCACCAAGAATGCTGGTCCCTGATTGGCTGCGCAGACATTGACGCAGAATACGAAATCACAGAACGCAGTACTTTCGCAGGTCGCACTTGTTGATGGTGACATCACCAAGAGTGCTGGTCCCTCATTGGTTGTTGATGATGACGTCACCAAGAATGCTGGTCCCTGATTGGCTGTTGATGGTGACATCACCAATAATGCTGGTCCCTGATTGGCTGTTGATGGTGACATCACCAAAAATGTTGGTCCCTGATAGGCTGTTGGTGGTGACATCACCAAGAATGCTGCTCCCTGATTGGCTGCACAGACATTGACGCCATATACAAAATCACCGAACGCAGTACTTGCGCACTCTGCTATCGCGAGTAAAAAGCATAAACTCAAAGACATGCTATTGCAAACTATGCAAGGCCCAATCAGGCTGAATGGGTGGTAGACATTAGCCACGACCCTACGGTATGTGTGAACAGCAAAATCCTCAGTGTTAATTCTATCCATTTGTAACTCTGAGAGTGTACAAATGTACGGTTCCATTTGGATACGTAGTCACTAGTCTCTCAAGCCAGACAACTCGTCCGCAAAGCTTCAAATGCCAGAGAGTCTGTAACTAACTGCACCTCACAAATGTTGTAACAGGAGGCTGTTATCTATTACGTTCACAGGTTGGTGCCTTGCATGGTTTCCTCCAGAGTTCGAGTTACGTGGGTGCCAGTGGGGTCTTAGCTCCCATAGTTAAAGTCTGGGACCCCATAGTCAACAACCCCCTTTGGGGTCTCTTTTTTTCTAAGTGTGTTTTTTTTTTTTTTTTTTTCTCGTTTTTTTTTATTTTTTATGTTCCATTGGAAGAATTTATATTATTTATGTTAACTAGATATACTAAATAAACATGTTAGACAGTAAGACTGAACAATGACATCACACCGTTTAATCCTACTATTCATTTTATTATTATAAATCAGGCGCATTTAATGTGGGGTGTGAGTCTTCCTTTACCGTCCGGGTTATAACACACTCGCTGCAATGGTTCCTACCTTTCCCCCAGGGCCGAGGAGGCCCTGGATGCAGACCTACCCAGCTGCGTGGTCTCGCCATGGCCTGGGCATGGGGTAAGCTAGGAACCACTGTATCGAGTGTTTGTTCTAGCCACGGCCCGGACGGCAAAGGAAGGCGGACACGCCGGACAGCAACAAACAACCAAACAAAACAACGCTATCTTCTGAGCAAGACTGTAGCCTTAGTGTGCCTGTGCCCGTGACAATGTTTTTTTTAGTAAATAAATATGAACCCGACCCGCCTTGTTTTGAGAAAGAAAAATACCCATTTTAGCCGACTTTATGCTACCAGAACGGGAACTTTTGGCTGGATGGCTCAGAGCTCAGATCATCAGATGGAGGAATTGGGAACTGGAGGCTGAGCAATAATGGTGAGTTAATATGAACAGAAAAGACTGCCTGGAGTTGTCAACATAGCCAATGTGAAGCCCGAATTAATATTGTGAAAGGAAAAATATGATTTAATATAGGAAATACCCGTTTTAGCCGACTTTATATCCGCGAAATACCCGATTTAATATGATTTAATATAGGAAAGTACCCGTTTTAGGCGACTTTATATAGGCAATTACCCGATGCGGCGGCGAAAGGCCCCCAGAGCTATGGGAGCCCTATTCTGGGAACTCGATCACTGGTTTCCTCCATCGTGTGTGTGTGTGTGTGTGTGTGTGTGTGTGTGCACAATCTATGTAAAGCACCTTGGATAAAGGTGCTATATAAATGCACCATTTACCATTTATCTTAGAGAAAATTAATTCACTAATACATTAAACTATATAACGTAACTCGATGGATGGAAGAAGAAGGTCGGACAAGTACTATAGTCCGGTTGCCCCATTAGGACAATCACACTAAATATATATTTTTCGATTCTTTTGCACGACTGCAAATGCAAAACGGAAGTGGGGTGATTTTCTTTTCTGATAATTTTCGGGGCTTCTGAATGTAATGTAATTTATTAGGTGTAAGGCAACAGTCTCAAGAGACTACATACACTTAGATTAACACTCTGTGCTTTTACTCTGTGCTGTTATAGCATCCACCGTAGAGTCAGAGTCAATTCACAGTTACTACCAGTTAATGTATATTGTTTATTAACTATATACTGTATAATCCATCCTCAAATGATTGCAGACAGGGAGGATTATGGACAACTTCAGCCTATACTGGTTTCCAAAAGCTTCCTCAGTTGACCCAAATCACATTATTTGTTAGGATTGTGCCATAATCCGTTTTCATTTGGTTATCAGCCAAACACATTTATTGTTACTAAATGGCAAAGTTTATTGAAAGCTATACAGATTCAGAGAAATCTAGAAAGATAACGAAAAGGAATTATTTTATTTGATCTACTATAAGCTTAAAAACTGCTTACACGAGTGTGTACACAGCAAAACCGTTAATGGACCCAAATGGACCCCTAATTCTCAGAGTTAAACTAACTAACGATTTTCATAAAAAATCATATGAAAAATCATAGCTCTGAATTTTGGTTTAAATTGACAACGGTTATATAAACCTTGGTACAGAGTGGTGTGTCTCTGAGAGAGTGTAGCAAATGACCCCTAAAGGTTGATTTTATTCATTTTAAACTAAATGCGTTAATGGAACGGAATCAAACAATGATATCCCAAATTCCCACTGAGTCTGAAGGAGCTCCTTGCCAAGGGGCATTCAGCTGAACATAGCATGCCCAGGCACTGTGTGCACTGTGTGCCCTCATGCATGTGTGATCATCTATTCTATATGAGTACACCAGCACAAAGGAGTGCTTTATCGGGATATCTAAATCGTCCACAGGCACCCGAACCTGCGTCAGTGAGTGTGTGAGCTGACACCTCAGGAGTCCCACATGACAGACAGACAGACAGACAGACAGACAGACAGACAGACAGACAGACAGACAGACAGACAGACAGACAGACAGACAGACAGACAGACAGACAGACAGACAGAGAGTTTTCATAAGGCAGGATGGGCCCCTGTTCTGCCTGAGAAAAGAACAGATTTATGAAGTTTTCAGAAGTTGGCAGGTGCATTCTGTGTGGGATGCTTTGGGGGGCGAGGGGGTTGAGAGAGCATTGTTTGCAGTTCTCTGGGGGTGTGCACGGATGTGTGACGGACTGACAGTGTGTGAATATACCTATGTGTGTCAGACCGAGACTCTGTGTGTGTGTGTGTGTGTGTGTGTGTGTGTGTGTGTGTGTGTGTGTGTGTGTGTGTGTGTGTGTGTGTGTGTGTGTGTGTGTGTGTGTGTGTGTGTGTGTGTGTGTGTGTGTGTGTGTGTGTGTGTGTGTGTGTGTGTGTGTGTGTGTGTGTGTGTGTGTGTGTGTGTGCGAGCGCGCGCGCACGCTCGCATGGGTGTGTGACACAGACACCTGCTGTCAGAGGAAGTCCATGCTCAGTAGGATTGTGACACTAATGAGGAAACAGGCTGTGGGGTGACAGGGACTTCCTCCCCTCTCTCTCTCTCTCTCTTTCTGTGTGTGTGTGTGTGTGTGTGTGTCTCTCTCTCTCTCTCTCTCTCTCACACACACACACACACACACACACACACACACACACACACACACACGCACACGCACACGCACACACACACACACACACACACACACAAAGCCTACATATACCACAGCACATTGCCACATGCAGGCTCTAGCGCAGGTGTTTTGACAACCCCCCGCACCGTGTTTTGCCAAACAAAAGACCCTCCATCTTTCTGAGCCGACAAATTAGTTCCTTAAGAATGACACGGGGACAAAGAGCACAAAGACGCCGACCTGCGTCATCAGCGCCCGGTGTGACAACACCGCCATTGCTTTCCCAGCAAATTATGGATGCCCTTGTATTACTTTACCTCTGAGGTAATGTTTTATGCTCTTGGAAGGTTTTGCAGTGTAGACTGGTTTCACACACACAAAAAAATGAAAAAACTATTTCAGCAACGATGTGCGGTAACAGACCAATAATTCCACATACTGTAATGTATGGTGCGTAACTGTTGTCTGCTTACAGTATTCACATTTGACCTTCTTTATGTACACAGAGATCAGAGAGAACCTATCCTGTGTTGCCCAACCCTTGCCCTTTGCAATGGATGAAATTGTGTTTTGTAGTTTTAAATGTTACTCTTCAATTTTTCAACACATGGAGATTAACACAGGGGATGCATTTTATTTCTCATATCTGCTGTCATCTGGGCAATATTCATCTAACATTAGGACAATGGAGAAATAGAGCGCCAATTGCTTTATTGCATTTGGAAATTAAATTACTTTGTTTGCATTTAACGACGGGATCGTTTTGGAGGAACGTTGGTGTAGACTTGTTGTCATGTTGGGAAGGTTCAGCTGGATCATGTAACATCCACCATGTGAGGATACATGGAAATATCAAATTTGTGCAAAAACAGAACAGAAAAAATGAACTTTACATTTAGGAAGGTTAAAGGAGCCATGTATGACTGCCACACACTTGGATTGTTATCTTTTTGTTTGCTTGTGAGAGGACCACTATGGACTTTATTGTGTCTTCTTGTCTTTAAATGTTTTTGATCAGCATGGATTATTTCTAGGTTGTTTGCAATTCAAATAAACTCAAAAGTACTGAGCTCTGTGTACATCACTGACGCACTTAGTGCTTCATGTTTATATGACGTTGATTTTAATGTCTGAGATAATGTGTCCCTTCTCTGTAATCTTCAGCTCTTTATTGACTATACATGCACAGGGGCGTCACACCAAATTCTGGGCCCTGGGTACAAGGATTCACTGCGGGGCCCCCATGAATGTTAACTATTGAAAAATAGCAGATATACAAGCTCACAGCACGGCACTAGTGCCGCGCTGCTTGTGTATCTGCTATTTTTGAAAAATCGTGAAAATGTGTGCAAGAAACCTATGTTTCCATGTCAGTGGTGCTCAAACTTTTTCATGTCAAGGACCCCGAAGATGTATTAGGCCCGGACCCCCATCTCAAAATATTTAGTTCCAGGGACGCCCCAGAAGCAAAATTTGAGTTACAAATGTTCACTTAAAAAATACATATATTCAAAGATTTTCACACATTTTCACGACTTTTAAAAAATAGCATATCTACAAACTCACAGCGCGGCACTCGGTGCATACTGTAGGTGTGACTATACATGCATATTGCATACTGAAGTGGGCATCTGATTGTAACCAGGAGTTGATGTGTGTTCCTGGCAAATGACACCAGAGACCACAATCTTCATGATGACATACAGATAATGGAGAAAAATGTACTATTTTTAGACAGTTATGATGATGAAATGAAACAGGTTTGGAGTTATCACTTCAATGCAGACAGGAAATCGAGTGCTCAAATCAGGACATAAAGCACGCAGTGTTCCTCTTGCGTAGTAAAACATTGTATGGTAAAAAAAAAAACATTTCAGGTGTGTTGATATTCCAGCTTGTAAGAGAAGAGACTGTACTTAACAATCAGATATAAGGCTGTTTACCGTCACTCACTCTCTGGCACAAGGACAAGGACATGCAAAGAATGTTTGTCATACGCTGGAGACTGCATATTCCACTGAAGTACAGTACTGAACCGTGTGCGTGCGTGCCAGTTTTGATCTCTTTCAGTAACAGAATGTGACATAGTTTGTCAAAGAAAATAACGGATTTCCAGCTAAAAATCTGTTATTTTTGTCTGCAGAGCGAAACAAGAATTGGCTGACTAATGTCAACAAAACTGTTGTCCATCAGCTCAATGGGCCTTGTGTTGGGACCTGCAAGACTGGTTATGTAATATTATTGCAAATGTTCTCTGACCCCACAGTCTTTCTCTCTCTCTCTCTCTCTCTCTCTCTCTCTCTCTCTCTCTCTCTCTCTCTGAGGGTCAGATGAGGTTGGGGCTTTGACCCGGGGCCATGTATTGGCCTTCCAATCAGTGATCCATTGACAATCTTTCCCTCACACCCTCATGTGTTTATTCTCTCATCAAACATTGCTTTGTGCTGCTCCCTCACTGATGAGAGGTTTGGGTCGGGACAATGACGCACTAACAATTTATCTAGTTATCATGGGCAGCAAAGTCCTTTCTTTTTGTTTTGAATGTGTTTTGACAGAATGACCATCGGGTCACAGTCAGGTTTTAGGCGCCAGATTGTGATGCTCGTACAGTGGGACTGATTGATTGATTGATTGATTGGTGTTTTTATTACAAAAATGCATATACATGACCACATATTTTGTCAAAAGGATAAAACGGGTGAGGGTGGTAGCTGGTAGCATAGACATACAGAAAAATAAAATCAATACATTCATAACAGGAATAACAACTCACCCCATTTTCACCAATAAAAGAAATGCATTTACTGTTCTTGTATTTCACACATTCACAGCATGTGTGCACGTTCCAAGAGTTGGGTAGAGAAAAAAGTACATTTTAATAAAAAAAAAAAGAATGGGCTTAACATAGTGTTAAATGTAACCTAGTCCTGAAATGCCACACAATTTAATATTTCATTCTCTAAAGTTGACAAAGTCTGGGGCACGTTTTGCACTAGAGGTCACGCCAATTCTTGGCCATCTGGCCAGTGATGTATATCGGACCAGTTACCCATATATGGAGACCCCTGGTACTCATATACTGTATGGATCCCCTAACATCACAGTGACGTCAGAGCATGATGTCAGAGCGACAAATCCATAGAACCACAGTGTCAGGCGTGACAGAGATACATACATACATACTGTACATACGGACAAGCTGTGACCGTTCACATACTAAACTTGCGACCTGCGGTCGCACTAATGCTTTTATAATCATTTCAGAGAGAGAGATCAAACCTTAACACAGTGATAGTTTCACTTCCAGGCCAGCAATCATTTCTATGGGCATAACTTAGTAAATGTTTAATTGCCCAGGGCCATATGAGGTGTACGTTATTTCAGCGCTGCTTCACCTACCGAAGGGTCATGAGTTCCATTGACATAATCATCATACATACTGACCTGCATCACTCGCTGCATTGGGTCAATTGTTACTGTGTGTTTGAGGCCATGTCAGGCTAGCATAGTGCATTGTCCCTCCGTTACCAGTGACGATTGTTTTGTAAACAACACTTGGACATTTTTTTTACTTTGTTTTTAAGTTTTTTTTTTTTTTTTTCAGTTTGTATTTGTACATTTTTTGAAAAGTTTTCAAATGTGCCCAAATTGCCCAAAATAGGGGTGCCTGGATTAATGTGCTTCTCACACTGTGACGTTTTAATGAAATTGTGGCATTAAACATAAATATCAAACATATCATAGTCCCAAAAATATGTACAGTATTTAATCTATGGCTGGAAGCAGGGATAATGCATATCCAGACCCTCGATAAAAATTAATCACCAGGGGGGACATCAAATGCAGAAGCATGGATTTCCACCTGTAGCAAATCCAACCCTGGATATCCAGTGATAATGGTGGTGACTACAGTATAATTAGTATCCGTATTTACTATAATACTATATAACGAGAGATTTAGTAGTATTTGAATCTGGCCCACAGCCGTAGGTGCTACCCAAATTTTCATTCATTTGAGTCTCTAAACACTGTGCATCACATGGTAAATTTGAAAAGTACTGTAATTTCTGTGTGTGTGTGTGTGTGTGTGTGTGTGTGTGTGTGTGTGTGTGTGTGTGTGTGTGTGTGTGTGTGTGTGTGTGTGTGTGTGTGTGTGTGTGTGTGTGTGTGTGTGTGTGTGTGTGTGTGTGAGAGAATTAGCCAGTTTCTGTCTTTCCATTCATCATAGTACTAGCCTGCCTGCCTGCCTTTCCGTCACGCAGAAAGAAATACCCTGGAAACATGTTTAGAGGGACAGGGAGATCCTGGGCCCAGCAGTAAGTCACAGACCTGATAGAACTGATTATCCCCCTCTCGTTCTGGCTGTCTCTTTGTCTGCCGGTCTCTCTGTGTCTCTGTCTTGGTCTCTTTTCTCTCTCTCTCTCTGTGTGTGTGTCTCTCTCTCTCTCTCTCCAGTATCTTTATCTCTCTTTCTTTGACTATTCTCTGCCAGTAATGTTGACGCCTTAGTTTGGAACGTAGTAAGTATACAGTACAACTCTGGCTATGTTCTGAAATGCACGTCGGGGGCAGAGCTTAGCATGCTTTCGTTTGCATGTACAGTATATGGCAGCTTGCATCCCCAAGGGAGGTTACAAGCGTGTGTGTGTGGGGGAGAGAGAACGTGTGTGTGTGTGTGTGTGTGTGTGTGTGTGTGTGTGTGTGTGTGTGTGTGTGTGTGTGTGTGTGTGTGTGTGTGTGTGTGTGTGAGTGTGTGTGTGACACACGTGTGTGTACACACACGTGTGTCACACACGCAGCTGTGTGTTGACTCTCAGAGAGGAGGCGAGGAATACCACAGCCATCCTCTAAAACCCCTGCTCCTTCACCCTCGCCAGCTCATGTCACCAGCTCAGATCTTGCCGCTGTTTATGTGATCTGACTCTTGGAGACAGGGTGACATCACCAATAATATTTTTCTACCAGGACGACGTATCCAACAAGTGGTGACAGTAATTCTGTGCGTGCGTGCGACGTGCGTGCGTGCATGCATGCGTGCATCTGTCCGACCGTCCGTGTGTATGGAATTGTGTACTTATAGCAGCCAAATGATCAGTCAGTCCAACAAAGACATTGTATTGCTTTATTTATGTTAACAGCGCAGTGTAGAGAAGAGAGCAGAGAGAAATTCACAAGTCAGGAATCATAGCGCACATACAGTAATATACAGTAGGCTACAAGTACCTATGAGAGTGGATTCCCCATTCCACCAATGCATTTCAATGAGAATGGAGCATTTTTTGCAGAAATCCTCTGCTGGCATGAAACCGCTCAATTCTCATGGAAATGCATTGGCGGAATGGGGAATCCACCCTCATATGTACTTTGGTGTGGGTGCAGACTATGTCCGGAATCCGAAACAAAATGTACTTGAGTAAAAGTATGAAAGTGTTGTTGGCATCAAAATGTACTTAAAGTACCAAAAGTGAAAGTATCAAATGTTTGAAAATAGCAGATCTACAAGCTCACAACACGTCGCGATGCGTAGTGGAGTAAAAGTACAATATTTAGAGTATAAATGTACTTTACTCAAGTAAAGTACAAATACCTCAAAAGTGTACTTAAGTACCGTAATTAAGTAAATGTACTTACTTACTTTACACAAGCTGTTCCCAAACCTTTTAGCCCGTGACCCAAAAGAGAGATTAGACATTTGCCTGGGACCCAAACTATGACAACCGCTACATCTACAAGCTCACAACACGTCGCTTCACACCACGTTGTGAGCTTGTACAGATTGGCTGTTTTCACTACTTCTTAAACATTTGTTTTCTACTGTAATTTATGGAATTTAACAGAAATATACATTATTTATACATTTATACAATGTTACTGTATATATATATATATACTAGTAAGACGCCTCAGGGTGACAAGTGATGTGGACATCAGGGACGTGGACATCAGGGATCTCCATAATATGGAGATCCTTTTATGCCCATATTATATGGGCATAAAAGGGATTTGTTCCCCTGGCATCACAGGGATCTCCATATCTCCATATATGGGCATAAAAAAGATTTGTTCCCCCTGGCATCACAGGGATCTCTCTAACAGGGCATCATTAATATTGATGACATCAGGGAACTCCATATATGGGCATAAAAGTTAGTGTGACATTACAGTGAAGCCAGAGCGTGATGTTAGAGCGGCAAACCCATTCTGTTAGAGTGGTTCCCCTGACATCACAGTGACATCAGAGCATGATGACATCATGATGACACATTTTTACAGTCTATGCTATGGGTTTTCCCATAGACCGTAAAAATGTGTACACAGACGTCTACACGCGGACAAGCTGTGACGTTTATCATGGTAAACTGCGACCTTTGGTCGCAACAAGCTCACAACGTGTCGCTTCACGCTGTGTTCTGAGCTTGTAGATCGGCTATTTTCACTACTTCTTGTTTTTTTCTACTGTACTGTAGTTTCGATTTTTCTTTTCTTTGTTAATTACTTAGAAAAATCATTATATTATTTTATTAATGAAAATCTTTTGGGGGAATGTTTTTTTTAAATGTTTTGACAAAATAGGAAACAAAAAAATAAGGGACCCATAAAAATGTGTCCGCGACGCACAAATGGGTCCCGACCCAGTGTTTGGGAAACAGTGATTTACTGGTGGGACCGCTTTCCAGACGGTGAGAGGAGACTCAGGTGAGACACGTAAGACATGGCACTGGTGCTGGATCAGAAATCACTGCACTGTCTGCTCACTGGTCCTCTACATCTGACTCTATGCGAAGTAGAGAGTAGTGAATGTGTGGCTGAATTCGGACAAAGCCCAGGATACTGTATTCTCAGCCCTACACTACACGCATCCCCCAATAAAAGACGTTTGGATTTGCCTGAGGGAGGGAGTTAGGAGACTAAGTCTTATGGCTCTTTTCGACTACAAGAACTACAGTATAAGTGAACTGTGCAGTGCCGTCTAACGTATTTCACAGGTACTGGTTTTGTTTCCATAATATGCTACAGTTCGGATTCAGATAACGTTCTCAGAACCTAATTTGGTCCCTGCTGTTCATTCCGTTCCTCTGCTCTCTTCCAGGAATGCGGTTCCTTTTCTTTGTAGTTACTTTACCCTTGTTCTCCTCATCAGGGGTGTCGCATCAAATTCTGGGCCCTGGGTACAAGGATTCACTCACATTTTGTGCTTTAACTATTGAAAAATAGCAGATACTGCGAGCTTGTAGATCTGCTATTTTTGAAAAATCTTGTGTAAGTCTTTGAATATTTCAAATCCTCCTAAGGTTTTTTGAAAAACCTATGTTTCTATGTCAGTGGTGCTGAAACTCTTTCATGTGAAGGACCCCCAAAATGTATTTGGCCACAGACCCCCATCTCAAAACGTTTAGTTCCAGGGACCCCCCAGAAGCAAAATCTGAGTTACAAAGGTTTGCTTGAAAAATACATATATTCAAAGATTTGCACACATTTTCACTACTTTTCAAAAATAGCACATCTAGAAGCTCGCAGCGCGGCACTCGTTGTCGTGCTGTGAGCTTGTGTAGCTGCTATTTTTCAATAGCTAAAGTATAAAATGATTAAGGCCCCTCCACCTTGGGCCCTAGTAAAGGGCTTTGCACACAGACGTGTTTTTTTTTTCTTTTTGCAAAAAAAAACATTTAATTTTTTATAAGAAAACAATGATTCTCTATGACCTCATGCTCACCGGCTCCGAATTTGCCATGCGGTAGGTGGCTGCGGCAGTGCGTTTTTTTCCTGATCGAACCCAGTTCGATTTGTGCGCCTTGTCGCATGCGGTAAAAACTCATGGACTCCTTTTATGACTCCTTTTCGGATCTGCAGTGTGGATTCCGCACAGCCTTGCACACCAAATTCAATGCGTTTTAATCATGCAGCAAACGGAAAAAAACGCAACGGTCCTGTGTGCAAATTAGCCCTTTACTCAAACCCATTTCCCCCCCTTGTTACGCCTCTTCTCCTCATACACTCTGCCAGAGAGTTCCATCCTCGCTGTGCGTCTTCCATCTTGACCCGTCACTTCACACTTAATAGCCACCTGGCCTTTACCTCTCTTTTGCCAACTGTGCAACTGGGACAGCGAGGGATTAAGTCAGTATGTATGCCTATTTGTATATAGGAAATCTGTTGCATAACAAGTTAGGTCATTACCACATTGCGATGAATGGAAACTCTTCAGTGTTACTGTCATGGGTTTACCATCTTTGGGGGTGACCCTCTCTTTCAAACATGAAGAGGAGTTCAACATCTAGAGTTGAAAGTTTGTTGTACGCCCCAAAAAATGTCCGGGCTCTGAAGCGTGGCCTACATCTTAGTTTGTTGTACGCCCAGGGTCACATTGGCCAAGCTTCACAGGACGCTTAATGAAATGAACTCATAAATCACTCACTTCACAGAGATTTTTTCTTCTTCTTTTTTTTACTTTCGAATCAGTGGGAAAGCAGTGACAGGACGTTTGACAGCACAATCAGTGTATTTTGGATTCATGTCAATTTGTGTTTTCAAATATTTAACCACTAGAACCGTCAAGACTTAATAAACTTGACCTTTCACTCTACTTGGTCTGCTCTTTTCCCCCTCTACACCAAAACTCTTTGCTGAAAATAGCCGATCTACAAGCTCACAACGCCTCGTGCTGTGAGGCGTTGTGAGCTTGTAGATCAGCTATTTTTGGCTAAAGTTCTCAGAATATGGACACTAGGGTTCAAGTGGTTAATACTAAAAAGAAAAGTAGAGAAAAGTTTCTATCACACAAAGATTTGGAGGACCCCCTTTAGTAACTCTGAGGACCCCCTAGGGGTCCCGGACCCCCTGTTGAAGACCCCTGGACTAGTGGTTCTAAAATGTTTGGCTTCAGTAGTACCCACTTTCCTGGATTTCTGATTTCTATCCCATTGTGGTAATAAACATGGTCTATATTACGGTAATCATTATCTCGATTCAGACCAGCTGTAATTGTGGAGTGGTTGTGCCGCTGTTGTAATATATAGGAGGTTGACCTGCACACCTGTATGTGTTTGACCAGTAGCTGTACTGATTCACTCTCATCTACGTAAGCATACAGATATGCTTGTGATGCCATGCTCTCCTTTATCAAAGAAAAGTAGAGTATGACATTTTTACTTTGTGTTTTGTTACTTTATCAGTAAGTCTGGGTTTCCGAGGCTACTTTATCAGTGACCAGCCATGGTCATAATGTGTTTTCCTGTTCTGTTTGTGGCTGTGTGCACTGCATAAACTACTGTGAAAATCCATCTGTGAGGTTTCTACGTTATGTTGGGACAGAGGGGACTCTGTGGGGCTTGTGGTGGTTAGGATTCTTATGCAACATTGCTCACCTTGATCATCGATCAGACGATAATTTGAAAACGTACATGTGTGTCTTCATTTAGAGACATGTTTGTGTTGATATCCAGCATTAGGTCACGTTTCAGATTTCCCATGCCCTTGTAGTGTGTGTAGTAGGCTACTTGAGCAGAGGCAGAGCTGCCTGTGTGGCCCTGCATAACAATGCATGCGTGCAAGTGAAATGTAACGATAGCCTCAGGAAAATAAAACAATGACAAAGTTGAGTGTACATTTTGCAAAACGCTGCTCAGTGCTCAATTACGGTGTCAGCACAAGCACGTCAAACATCAGCAAGCAAAACAGGCGAGCAACAAACAACATTCATATCCATGTTCAGACAAGGCGCAAGAGGGTGTGTAATTTCTTTAATTTTTTAGGCCCTTCTATGTTGAATGTTGCATTTTGAAAGGAACAAATGCATACCATTCTGATACATTTTCATTTTGGGTGGCGTATGTGGGTCATAGTATTTCAGCATTACTAACTAAATGATTTTAGTTAAGGTAAAGGATTAGGATTTCTTTCTTTTTTTTTTTTTTTTGGATTAGGATTTCTTATCAATAATGTTAATGGAAACGCTTCCCTAAATGAAGATGGGGCCAGAAAGTGACAGGACTGGTCGTGCCCTGTAAGTCATAAACAAGTGCCAGCCTGTGGATATCTAAACACCTGGCACCCTGCCCATGGCCAGAGCTCTAACTTTTAGGAATAGACTGAGTTAATAAATCATAAATCAATCCTGACACAAGCTACTGGCTGGGTCTTCTTTCATATTCAAATGGTAATATGAATAGAGCCATCTCAATTTCCCAAAATGATGTAACAGTGTTAATTTTGTTTAATTATGTACCATGCCTGCCAAATCACAGGATGGTTTTCTGTAGCAGTGTTGTTTACTTCTGCTCTACTTATAATATAAGAATATTATTCTAGTCTAGTACAGTGAAGCCATATTTTACAGTGCTAATCAGTTGGTTTCCAGTCAGCTAGTTAGATTTAGCTTCTTAAAACTAGTGGGATGGAGCCATGGTCATTATCATAAATCAAGTATGCCTTGATGTAACTCTACACATGAGGTTGAAGATTAGTAGTCCGTGGAAGACTTCTACATCCTGTGACAGTATTCTGCTGATAGTTAACATGTGAAAATGATCAGTTTTATTTTTTGATATTTTCTTTCAGTTTTATTTTTTTATCTTTTCTTTGTGTTAAAGCAAATCAGATTTTTTTCTATCTTTCATCCTTTATTTTGGAGTGCCGCTTTTTCCAATTCGGTGGTAGTTGAACCATGATGATGCTTTCTCTTTGTATGTGCACACACTGTTGTGTTTTGTCTATGGTTCATTGTAAGGTCAAATAAACCATTTATCATCATCATCAAGATTGTATGTTGCGACTGGGCCTTATGTGTTGATTCCACTGTGCCATCAAATTGCACGTTATACAAGGGTACATCTAAACATGTCAACACTGTTGACTGCAAGAATAATGTCAACACATTTCTGCCAGTACAGTCTGGGATCAGTGGTGTAAATTAACCAAGTAGATTTACTTAAGAACTGTACTTAAGTAACATATTTAACGTATTTGTACTTTACTTGAGTATTTCCAATTTCCAATACCTTTACTTCTACTCCACTACATCAGAGGTAGTACTGTACATACACCATACACATCCATCCCCAAATGAGTACATGTAAGTATTTGTCAGTTGTCCACTTTGAAGGGCAGGGGATAGGAATGGATTTGGAAGAACATTGAATAAATGTGACAATTTGTCACAGGACCGTTCCGTTTCTAGAGAGGTGACAATCTGTCACTTGTGACAACCGAAGAGTTAGAAAATACATACCATGTGTTTGCTGTTTCAAATCAACGTGATTCCTTTCCCTTTTTCTTTCTTTTTTTCCCCCCTTTTTTCATTTAGTGGTAACTGACTCCATGCCGGGTTTTAGCTCTGGCCTGCCGCACAGAGAGCAGGTTCAGAAAACTGGAAGCATACACTCTGCAAGTATGTGAATTATGCCATTGACGTCAGCACAGTCATAAAGTAGACGGCTGAAGTATTCCCTTGCCAGCAGGCCTGTTCAACCCAGCACAGATGGATTCAAACGCTCGCTGCCTCACAGACAGGCCCTTTTGTTTGGGTATTGGAGCCCCATCTCCGCCCGTCGTCTTTATGGGGCAGGAAAGGAAAGCTGCCTTTTCAAAACCTTTGCCAGCGCAACAATAAAGTAGCCCACTTCAGTACTCCTCTGATTACTGTCCAAACAGAATAATAAAAAAGGTATTCGCTTCCTTGTTTTTAATCTGGGCCCTACCAGGAACTGCATCAGAATAATGTTGACAACCATGAAGGAGCAGATTGTTTTGGTTGACTTCAGTTATTTTAATACGTTTCATTTACGTATTATTGCATTGTCCAATGCAGTCTGGGGTGCACATACACACACACAGCACACACACTCTCAGTCACACGCACGTGTTCGCGGCATGCACACTAACAGAGACTTGAATCATAGTTTGCCGTACAACAGTGTCTCACGTGAGCTTGTAGGTCGGCTATTTTTGGCAAAACGAGGCATGCCGGTTGAGGTCATGTGATGTGGTCCCAGCTGGTCTTCATATGTTGCAGGAGACACTGATCCTCCAGCGCACGCAGAGCCCTTCGTCATTGCACCCTTGGCCCCTCTCCTCACCCGACTCATCTTCCCCGGCCAGCGTTGGCCTGGCCACATGTGTCATGGCATATGCACCGAAAAGGTTACAGTATACGAGGGCAAAACAATCACTTTTCCGTGACTACAGTGTGAGTAAGTTCAGTAATTACTCGATGAGTCTGTCTCTCGTTGGCACAAGCCAATGGGTTTTAATTCAAACATCAAAGCTGTGGAACAGGTGTAGATTATTATGACACATGGACTGAGCTAATACTGTCGTGTGCTGGTCTAGTGCTTGCGTACTGCTTTTATTTCCTGAGGATTCTTCTGGCTTAAACCTCTGAAAGTTGCTCCATTTTCAGGGCATTATTGTGGGAGTAACTGCACTGTACTTGACAGTGTATTTTACATTATGTGTCTGGGACAATAAGGCTGATAACATGCTCTGTTCTTAAATCTTTACTAATTAACTGCAATACATGAACTGTTCAGATTTAGCGGGGTTGATCCTGCGCTCACCCGTTTGTCTTGAGATTCTTCATGGCTTATTATGTGCCTCATTCAACTTAACCCATTTAGATCTGAGGCGGTGGCTGATTCTAAAAATACTTTCTAACAGTTTTTTTAAAAACTCATGTTGCTATTAGCTAAAATCTGAAATGACAGATATGTTCCTGGATTGAATGGATCATTAGACCCTACTGTATTTACTTCATTTACCGGAGTCCCCCAGCAGTCTATATTAGGCACCCTTCCTTTTTTCCTCCACACCAAATTTCTGAGCTGAAAATAGCTTGTAGTTATGCTATTTTTGCTGGGCGATAGGGTTCATGTGGTTGAAATTCAGTTTCCCCCATTTGTCCTTGGGGTATTCCTCCCAAGTTACTCAAAGTTGTGTTACTGAAAGTCCACGCTGCATCCCACATGATGCATGCTAATGATGCTACCCTCCGGGGTAGTTGTACTTCCAAAACATCACGGATGTTCACAATTAACACCAGAGGCAGCTCCACAAATCACGTCCAACCCAGATCTGGCTCAAACAAAGTTTTAAATTAATTTTTCCTGCTATGTCGCAAAAATGTGGAACGCCCTACTGACGGCCTTAAAGGAGGGCAAATCCCTACCCTCCTTTGAAACCGCTCTGAAAGGTCACTTACAGGCAGCTGCAACGCGAAACTGATAAAAAAGACAAAGCCTATTCTTACAGAACCTCCCCCTGACCTTTCTACTTTAAATACATTTATTTTTAATTTTGTTTTTTCCGACTGTCTTATGATGATATTTTCTGCATAGCATGTCTGTGATTTAATGTTTGTATGAGTTGTAAAAAGGAACCCCACTTTAAACAACTCAAACGCTTTCTCGTGGTGTTTATCCTTTTAGTTGACCTTGCACCAGTGAACTTTACTGTCCTGTACCTTTTCCTATGCAAACATCTAATAAAGTCTTCAATCAATTGTATGTTACCCAGCTGCATGGGTAACATCTATTGTAGCACTCATCCAAAGGGGAATGCCCCCTCACCAAGGAAGGTTTCTGGTTTCTGGGCTTCAGCCAGGTCTTCTCTGCTGCTGTGCTATCTTCTCTGCTGCTGTGCTAACCTTGAGGCGACCTATAATACATATCGTCATTGTCAGGTGGAAACCTTGTATGTCCAAAACCGTTGGTTTTGCATTTATAATTTTTAAAATGATTTGAACTAGTGAAAACAGCCAATCGATAGATCTGCTATTTTCTCTAGTTTTGTGCGACAGTCTTGTATGATGAAGTAGGACTTTACTTCACGAAAAAACATACAAATTTGAAACTTGGAGATACAAGGTTTCTGCCCGACAGTGACGATATAATACATTGTAACGCTATCGTAGTGTTCATAACAGGTCTCATCAGTGTGACACCCGACCATTCACTGGACTGTACTTCACCACTACAGTTTGACCTCCACCATGCTGACTATGGATACCACTTCTCCGAAAAGATAAAAAAAAAAAAAGAAAAAAACATCAGCACGTTTGGTTAGTTGGATTACATAACCATGCTAATAAACCTAGGGGGCAAATCCCAGTTACTGTGACAATGAAATCCATTCAGGACCGTCAGTAGGCCTTCTGCTGCACAACATGGCAGAGTTCACCCCAGGTAACATACTGAAGACAAAGCCTAGTCTGTTACTGTGTGTGTGCGTACGTGCGTGCATGTGCGTGTGTGTTTGCGCGTGTGCGTGCGTGAGACAGAGAGAGAGATAACGGTAAGAAACAGTTAAATGGTTTTAAGAAGAATTCTAATAGCTTATGCAGGAAGGTGAGAGAGAGAGAGAGAGAGAGAGAGAGAGAGAGAGAGAGAGAGAGAGAGAGAGAGAGAGAGAGAGAGAGAGAGAGAGCAAGTCAAGGTCAGTACAGTACTGTACACATAGGAACAATGCCCAGGCTGACTGGGATGAGACAAACTGCTTTGTTTATGTCTCACCGTTTTATCAGAACCAAGGTGAGCGAGAGAACAAGACGCAGAGACCAAACAAGCAGGATGTGCATGAGAGCGAGCCAGAGAGAATGGATACGTTTGGTCTGTCTCTGAATCAGCTGACGTCAGCCCCTCTGATGTCAAGATTGTCCTTGAGCTCAGTTGGATATTCAGTGCATGTTAGCCTCTCATCTAGAGAAAGGACTGAGGAAACTGTAACCACCACTTAAACCATTATTTTGTATACTTTGGCTATTCAAAAATAGCAGATCTACAAGCTCACAGCGCGTGACCGCGTGCCGTGCTGTGAGCTTGTAGATCTGCTATTTATTTATTTTTAAACCTGAACATTTTTGCTTCTGGGGGGGGGGGGGGGTCCACAGTCAAATACATATCATTCTAGGGGTCCTTGACACTAAAAATAGATAGATAAAGAAGATAAAGAAACATTCCTTTTTCAGAAAACCATTAGGATTTAGAAAATGTTTAGTTTTTTTCAGGTCTTAATGGGTTAAAATGTAACTTTACAGTTGTACTGATACATTCCTTGCTCTTTGTGTGTGTGTGTGTGTGTGTGTGTGTGTGTGTGTGTGTGTGTGTGTGTGTGTGTGTGTGTGTGTGTGTGTGTGTGTGTGTGTGTGTGTGTGTGTGTGTGTGTGTGTGTGTGTGTGTGTGTGTGTATGAAGCTTTTTTTAATGCCTTCTGAACGTTGCTACGCATCTTGTGCAGCATGGTTTTTGTTTAGATATGCATGCGTGTGTGCATGCGTTAGTTCTGCTCCAGTGGCACTCCGGCGCACACGATTGCCCTGCATTGGTACGCGTGGACACGTCATGTAAATGTCCACTATGGTTCCACTATGGTACGCGTGACCCGTCATGTAAAAAAAAAAAAGGATGGCACTGACTGGAAAAAAAAAGCCCTTCTATTTTTGCAAAAGCAATGCGCGGCCGCTGCTTCTATAAGCGAACGATTCAGCTGTGCGTAGAGCGGCAGTTCATAGGGGTGGAAGAAGAAGAAGAAAAAAAAGGAATGAGTTTATGTGCATCTCCCCCCATCTCTCTTTCTCTCTTTCTCTCTTTCTTTCTTTCTTTCTTTCTTTCTTTCTTTCTTTCTTTCTTTCTCTCTCTCTCCCTCTCTTTCTCTCTCTCTCTCTCTCTCTCTCTCTCTCTCTCTCTCTCTCTCTCTCTCTCTCAACGCAATCTTGTAACGGCCTAGTATTATTCCTGTACTTCAAGCTTGATGGTTTGATGGAGGGACAATTAAAGCATTTAGGCCTATATACACTGTATTCAGACACTTCACAGATATACAGTACTTAAAATTAGAAAAATCCCTTGAGAATTGACCGAGAAATAAGGCTTTGTGCGTCCACCGAGGCGGCGCCAACACCCAGGCAGCATCGGAGCTTCATCCAGTGGTCCCCCGGCCCCGCGGACCACCGCCTGTCACCCCGCCGTTCAGTGGGCACCTGGGCCGAGAGACAGCCGCTGGCCGCCGCGTCCACGTCCATGGACGCGGCCGTGGACGCGTCCATGGACGCGGACGCGAAAAAAACGTCCGTGGACGCGAGGCCGCGTCCACGGACGCAAACGGCCGGCCGTCCCGGCCGTGGACGCGGCCGTGGACGCAGACGGCCGGGGACGCGGCCGTGGACGAGGCCGCGGACGTGGACGCAAACGGCCGGCCGTGGACGAGTCCATGGACGAGGCCGCGAAAAAAAGGCAGCGAAAAAAGAAAAAAAAGGTGTCTATTGTATGTATTTTTTGATGGAGAATTCAAATATGACCTTCTTTTTTGCATAGGACAACTCTAACCTGCATCAATTGGTATTTTATAATTGCCAATTGTACCCTATCCATCTGAAAAACAAATTGGATGTCTATTGTATGTATTTTTTGATGGAGAATTCAAATATGACCTTCTTTTTTGCATAGGACAACTCTAACCTGCATCAATTGGTATTTTATAATTGCCAATTGTACCCTATCCATCTGAAAAACAAATTGGATGTCTATTGTATGTATTTTTTGATGGAGAATTCAAATATTACCTTCTTTTTGGGATAGGACAACTCTAACCTGCATCAATTGGTATTTTATAATTGCCAATTGTACCCTATCCATCTCAAAAACAAATTGGATGTCTATTGTATGTATTTTTTGATGGGGAATTCAAATGTTACCTTCTTTTTTAGATAGGACAACTCTAACCTGCATCAATTGGTGCATCAACCTACTATCTATCTATCTATCTATCTATCTATCTATCTATCTATCTATCTATCTATCTATCTATCTATCTATCTATCTATCTATCTATCTATCTATCTATCTATCTATCTATCCATCTATCTATCCATCTATTTATTTATACTTCACCTTTAGTCCAGAAGAGAGTTCAGCATCAGGAACTTGCACACATGTAACTGTGTCATGACTGTGTCATGGAGCTAAAACAGGGCTATGTTAAATACTCAAAATGACTCTGATGGACCAATCAGGGTGGTGGTGGGGGAGGGATCAACAATAGACAGAAACTGGATAATGCTTTGTTAACTGTCCCACCTAAGTCCCTGCTAGTCTGAACAAACATCACCTTCCCTCTCATAACACTACTACTACTACATTTATATAAAGCTGCTCTTGCATTTGAATTCAAGTCTGACACAAGTTAAGGTTAACTTAGGTAGTATTTCATTTTGCTGGCTTTTAGGGTCTGTGTGTGAGTGTGTAGGCTCACAAATTATTATAATTGTCATTAAGTGACTCTATCTATCTATCTATCTATCTATCTATCTATCTATCTATCTATCTATCCATCTATTTATTTATACTTACTGTTTACATTTTCTATAAATATTTATTTCTATATAAAACTCAGTTGTGTGGAGTTATTGTGTGCCTTTTCTTGTAGCTAAAGAGTCCATTTGTTCACTAGACATTAAGTCAAGGTTACTATTTTGAGTTGAAGCTAAGTGTTTTATTGCTTTGTGGTTTAACATGATTTAAAAGGCAAATTCATTGTTATGGTTACTTTAGAAGACTGCTTTTGCATTCATGAGTTAAAAAGAGAGCCAAGCTAATTTAAAGAGTTAAGTTAAAGGAACACAAAACATGACCTAACTCGCTGCCATTGGACAGACAGTTACAACATAGGCCTACTCTTATCTTTCACAGAACAGACAATTATCATTTGTTTTATCTATTTGAGACTATGTAGCTGCTCTATGGGAAATAGAGCATTATATCAGCCTATTCAATTGATAATGACCAATGGGTGCCAGTTTCTAAGTAGTTAACCATATTAACATAACAATATATGTGGCCTAGACATGGATATTGCCCAATCAACTCGTAATCTACAGAAATGTCCACCACATCACACAGTATAAAACTTAGTAGGCTCAGTGGATTCACCTATGTTAAATCATGTCAGGTTAGTTTGGTTCAAGGTTCAAGTATAATAATTTATGAGACAAAAATGTAAACAGCACAAATGTACAATCACATCTCGGCTAGAATGATAACATAAAGTCCTGACTACTCCTTGTTATTGTGGTCCTAAATACTACAATGATTAGTTTGGATGCATTGCTTCTATCATGTCCAATTAAAAATAAATACATTACATACATACAGAAATCTGCCTTCTCCTGTATTGTATTAGTGACATTCATTATAAATAGTAAAATAACAGGACAGAGCAAAAAAGGCCTCTGTTGTGTCTTTATCTGATCACATGCAATCAGACACTCACACTGCACAGCAATATATAAACTTTATTACAGGCTCAAGGCCCACAGGGTAAGAAGACAATACATTACAAAGATAATAATTTAAAAAAACAACAACAGAGAGTACATTCACAAAGCCCCACCGGAGCTAAAGAGGCACTCATGCCACTCATGCCAGTGTCCACTAATGGTAGACGTGTACCTGACAGAGCTACATCCAGGGTCTGTCATCAGTCTCTGGAACAATCTGAAACAATGTATCTTTCCTGTGGCTGTTATAATGAACACAAACAGATCAGAAAGTAATTTAACATACAACAATGTAAGGGATTCCTTTCTATTAAAAGCAAAATCATAACTGGGTCAAAGTTGCTTGGTTCTCCCCATATAAAGGCATGTAGGTAACAGTAACATGATATTATGTCATGAATGATAAAAGTAATGTTTAAACACTTTGATGTGTGTGAGTTTATCTGGAGACTTACTCAGTCTGTGACTTACAGAGATCTTGATGGTCTTTGGGTTCCACCCGTTCATCAGAATTGCCGCTGGTGCCGTCTAGAGATTTCATCTTCACTTGAAGTCTGGAGTCTATTATGTACAGTGTATTCTGGACAGTTGTGGACACTCTGCAACTAACCTAACCTAACACACACTATGTGTTAATGTTGATCAATATAATAATGTAAAAATACAAAGTTAAGTAGACCCAAGTAAGAAATAGTAAATACATTGTAATAATACATTGAAGGGGAAAATGTAGGAAAACAAATGCAACTCAGCATTGAATTTATGGCAAACATTTTGCTAACCCTTTCCAAATAATATACAATTAAGAAGTGGGATGTTACACTTAGTAAGAGAAAGAATTAATGAAATATTACATTTTTAAAAAGCTAGAAGACTCTCCTATTATAGTAACCATGTGAATTGCTAATAATGTTATGGGTCAGATGTGTAAAGATCTATCACATTGTATTGTTCTTTTCAGACTCAACAATAATAATGATGATGTTACTTAAATGCTGATCAATGTGTGAATCTGGCTCTTATCAGGTGTGTGTTTTCTCTCCCTGTCCTGTGCTGTCCTCAGTTAAACCAAGACAGTGCTGTTGTGACCAATGTGGAAAAAGCCTTCAGCTCAATTTATTATCTCAAAGTAGACCAGAGAATTCATACCGGAGTGAAGCCATTCAGCTGTGAACAATGTGGGAAGTATTTTGCTCGGTCTGGACAATTAAAAGATCATAAGCGTTCACATACTGGAGAGAAACCTTATTGTTGTGACCAGTGTGGGAAAAGATTTGTTCAAAAGGGGATTTTAAAAGAACACCAGAGAATTCACACTAGAGAGAAGCCCTATTGCTGTGACCAGTGTGGGAAAAGCTTTACTCGATTGTCTTATCTCAAAATACATGAACGAATTCACACAGGAGAGAAACCATACAGCTGTGTCCAATGTGGGGAAAAGTTCAGTTTAATGGCTGCTCTGAAAGTACACCAGAGATTTCACACCGAAGAAAAGCCTTACTGCTGTGAACACTGTGGCAAACGTTTCACTGTAAAATCTAGCCTCGTACAACACAAGAAGATTCACACTTGAGAGAGACCTTACTGCTGTCACCAATGTGGGAAAAGGTTCACTCTGAAGACGGCTCTGAAAAGACACCTGAAAATCCACACTGGTGAGAAGCCATATACTGCTGTGTCCAGTGTGAGAAAAGGTTCAGTGATATGCATCATCTCAAAGCACACCAGAAAAATCACACTGGAAAGAAACCTTATTGCTGTGACCAGTGTGGAAAGAGCTTTCCTAGACTGGAACATATCAAAATACACCAACAAATTCACACCGGAGAGAAACCTTATATCTGTAACCAATGTGGGGAAAGCTCTGTCAGGTACACGTCTACCGTTAGAGGACACTGGCATGAGTGCCTCTTTAGCTCCGGTGGGGCTTTGTGAATGTACTCTCTGTTGTTGTTTTTTTAAATTATTATCTTTGTAATGTATTGTCTTCTTACCCTGTGGGCCTTGAGCCTGTAATAAAGTTTATATATTGCTGTGCAGTGTGAGTGTCTGATTGCATGTGATCAGATAAAGACACAACAGAGGCCTTTTTTGCTCTGTCCTGTTATTTTACTATTTATAATGAATGTCACTAATACAATACAGGAGAAGGCAGATTTCTGTATGTATGTAATGTATTTATTTTTAATTGGACATGATAGAAGCAATGCATCCAAACTAATCATTGTAGTATTTAGGACCACAATAACAAGGAGTAGTCAGGACTTTATGTTATCATTCTAGCCGAGATGTGATTGTACATTTGTGCTGTTTACATTTTTGTCTCATAAATTATTATACTTGAACCTTGAACCAAACTAACCTGACATGATTTAACATAGGTGAATCCACTGAGCCTACTAAGTTTTATACTGTGTGATGTGGTGGACATTTCTGTAGATTACGAGTTGATTGGGCAATATCCATGTCTAGGCCACATATATTGTTATGTTAATATGGTTAACTACTTAGAAACTGGCACCCATTGGTCATTATCAATTGAATAGGCTGATATAATGCTCTATTTCCCATAGAGCAGCTACATAGTCTCAAATAGATAAAACAAATGATAATTGTCTGTTCTGTGAAAGATAAGAGTAGGCCTATGTTGTAACTGTCTGTCCAATGGCAGCGAGTTAGGTCATGTTTTGTGTTCCTTTAACTTAACTCTTTGAATTAGCTTGGCTCTCTTTTTAACTCATGAATGCAAAAGCAGTCTTCTAAAGTAACCATAACAATGAATTTGCCTTTTAAATCATGTTAAACCACAAAGCAATAAAACACTTAGCTTCAACTCAAAATAGTAACCTTGACTTAATGTCTAGTGAACAAATGTACTCTTTAGCTACAAGAAAAGGCACACAATAACTCCACACAACTGAGTTTTATATAGAAATAAATATTTATAGAAAATGTAAACAGTAAGTATAAATAAATAGATGGATAGATGGATAGATAGATAGATGGATAGATAGATAGATAGATAGATAGATAGAGTCACTTAATGACAATTATAATAATTTGTGAGCCTACACACTCACACACAGACCCTAAAAGCCAGCAAAATGAAATACTACCTAAGTTAACCTTAACTTGTGTCAGACTTGAATTCAAATGCAAGAGCAGCTTTATATAAATGTAGTAGTAGTAGTGTTATGAGAGGGAAGGTGATGTTTGTTCAGACTAGCAGGGACTTAGGTGGGACAGTTAACAAAGCATTATCCAGTTTCTGTCTATTGTTGATCCCTCCCCCCACCACCACCCTGATTGGTCCATCAGAGTCATTTTGAGTATTTAACATAGCCCTGTTTTAGCTCCATGACACAGTCATGACACAGTTACATGTGTGCAAGTTCCTGATGCTGAACTCTCTTCTGGACTAAAGGTGAAGTAGAAATAAATAGATGGATAGATAGATGGATAGATGGATAGATAGATAGATAGATAGATAGATAGATAGATAGATAGTAGGTTGATGCACCAATTGATGCAGGTTAGAGTTGTCCTATCTAAAAAAGAAGGTAACATTTGAATTCCCCATCAAAAAATACATACAATAGACATCCAATTTGTTTTTGAGATGGATAGGGTACAATTGGCAATTATAAAATACCAATTGATGCAGGTTAGAGTTGTCCTATCCCAAAAAGAAGGTAATATTTGAATTCTCCATCAAAAAATACATACAATAGACATCCAATTTGTTTTTCAGATAGATAGGGTACAATTGGCAATTATAAAATACCAATTGATGCAGGTTAGAGTTGTCCTATGCAAAAAAGAAGGTCATATTTGAATTCTCCATCAAAAAATACATACAATAGACACTTTTTTTTTTTTTTTCCGCTGCCTTTTTTTCGCGGCCTCGTCCATGGACTCGTCCACGGCCGGCCGTTTGCGTCCACGTCCGCGGCCTCGTCCACGGCCGCGTCCCCGGCCGTCTGCGTCCACGGCCTCGTCCACGGCCGCGTCCACGGCCGGGACGGCCGGCCGTTTGCGTCCGTGGACGCGGCCTCGCGTCCACGGACGTCCATGGACGTGGACGCGGCGGCCAACGGCTCTTGCTGCCTGGGCCAGCCTGCCAGGCCCACCGGAGCCCCGGGGAGCCACGGACAGCAACGACGCGCCATTCCCCGCATTAATGATTGAATAATATCCTACAGAACAGATGAAATCACGTAGCTGTAATGTAGGCTATATTGCTGGCTTAATTTGTTAATTATTAGGAGCAATAAATATAGTCTATACGCCTACTTGATTTAACAATAGGCTCAAAAAAGTTGCCAAATTACAATGGGTCACTGTGACATGGCTTATTTAATCTAATCTAATCAAAGCTTTATAGTATGCCTTGGGGTAGCTCACCAGATCTGCAAACTCGCAAGCATGCATGTTGTGTAGTCTGTAGACACACCTCGTTGTGAGCTTGTAGATCGGCAATTTTTCGCAGTTTGGCTGGGGTCTGTCTTGTTATCAAATGATAGCCTATCGTCGGCCCAAAACTGATGGACATGGAATATATAGCTACTGACAAGTCGCACAGTTGTGCACGACGCTGTCTGTCTGTCTGTCTGTCTGTCTGTCTTTATTTAGATCAGATTGGTCAATGAAATGCACCTATTGTCGCGCTGTTGCATTAGTCCTATTCCTATATCATTATCATCATCACATAAACAATCCATATGTGTGCGCCTGGCGGCCCATGGGCCTATAAGATAGCCTAATAGGCTCCAATCGCTCCATATACAAGTGCTTAAAAAGGCTTAAATAGGCCTACTTCTAAAATGGACAATTTCTTATATCCCTTTACTCCAGTCCCCTTAATTTATCTGATGAAGGATATTTTGCTGTGGTTTCGTTATTCGTAGGCTATTTATGATCGCAAGCCAAGAAGACAATTAAGGTGGCGTTTCCAAAACGTTTCTGGACACACACGCACACACTGACACACACACACACGCACGCACACACACGCACATGCACACATTTGCGCTAAGTTATGTAGGCCTATTGCTGCAACCAAATCGCCCCTCTGGAAAAACGAATATACACGTAGGCCTAAATGAACTCTGAGTGGATCGATCGCTCTCTCCCTCTCTCTCTTTCTGTCATTTGTTTCTTTTCCTAAATAAATAAGCAGCAGCAGTTAACGGCTGCATGGCGCTGTCAACTAAATGATAAGGTCGCTTTTGGCTGTATCCATATGAACCTCTCCCTCTGTCGATGAGTAGTTACTGGTAGTCTGGTAACTGTCGTTTCCATTCTGTGTAGAGCAATGGTTGTGCCAAAGTGCACCAAAAAATGAGAGAAAAAGAAAAAAGAATCATTCATGATCATCATAATAACTCATATTTTCGCCGCCTAAAAATAATCACGGCATGCATGCATGCATGCAAGCAAGCATGCGTGATGCCAGATCAATGGTTGTGATGCCTGCTCTGTTTAATTCATTTGATATGTGGGTGGTGCATTGAAAAAGCGCGCAGTCGGGCACAAAATGGGTTGCAGCGGCGGCCTCTCTCTCTCTCTCTCTCTCTCTCTCTCTCTCTCTCTCTCTCTCTCTCTCTCTCTCTGAAACGCAGCTTACTTCTCGTTCATGCGTAATTTGGGGCTCTTGGACAGCTCTCCAAAAACCCATCAACATTCAGAAGGCCTTTTCTCAAATTCTCAATGAATGTCTGTTTTACTAATTTCTAATTCTCTCCCACCGTCCCCGTCCCCTGTGACCCAACACACACTGTGCGCACATCTACCACATAACGGTATTCGAAACTAAGTTATGATGCCAGACAGAAAACATCCAACAGCAGCTTTCATCCCAGAGGGACACTTTACTTATATGCTTTTTATACATTGTATTATCTTATATCGTTTTGTCTACGCACTAAATTAGAAACCAAATTAAACAAAGTCCAGGCTTAAGATGTGATCTTTCACAGCTGAACTGGCATATTTCTTTCAAAGTATAGACATGAGATTTACTCCACGGTAAAACAAAAAAACAATGGAATTATGAATGATTATTAACATAAAAATGTAGGTATAACAACGGTATAGGCCTACTGATGCACAATGTTGGTCCCAATTCAAGTTTTCAAATGTATACAAATCAACAGTGCACCCCAGCAAAATTGCGGCGCTTATCGCGGTCGGAAACGGGCGATCAAAAAATAAAACCAGCGGCGTTAAACCCTGCAATAAACCAGACAAATTATATAGAGCCTATACTTAGTTTAGCAAGATATTAATGTATATTCAACGTCTCTCTCTATCTTAACCTGGCTGTCTCTCCTCTCGCCCTCCCTCTCTGCTCTATCAATCTCTCCTCGCAGCCCAGGCTTTCGCTGCGCGTAAAACGTCTCCATTTGCCACGATTTGGCCTGCAATATTCTATTTTAGGCATAGCCTATAGGATACATACAATATTTCTCCTCACTCCAGTGGCACTTTCCTTTTATCTGACTCTGTGAGCAACTCCTCAGAAAATAGTCATCTCTTGTCGAATCCCCCCCCACAAAAAAAAAAAAAAAAAAAAAAAAAAAAAACTCCACTCATAAACCTCCAGACACCGAAATCCTCGATCACCACAATTGCCTTTGCTTTGATCCTTAATTGGTGGACCATATTCATTTGATGTCACAGCAGGAGCTAATGACCGGCGTAATTCACACATCTATTGTTTGTTTTTCCTTGAAAGCAAATAATGACCGCGCATAATTGATCCATTGAAAGCTATACCAGTGGTTCTCAACCTGTGGGTTGGGACCCAAATTATTTTGTCCCCAGATGATTAACTTAATATGCACCATTTTCTCACTCAACAGTAAACAAACCAACAAAGTCTACGTCTATAGAGCAGTATCTGAACATTTCTAACGTGACAAATTAAACATTGGCCAAATTGTCAAATATTAGAGGCCCATTTCTGTCTCATATACGCAAGTAAGTCTGTAAGTGCAACCACTTTTAACACGCTGTCTGTGATGAGGGGCTGCCTGCGGTGCTGAATTCTCGTGTGCAATGGGAAAATGATCAGTCTGTCTGTCTGTCTGTCTGTCAGACAGACAGACAGACAGACAGACAGACAGACAGACAGACAGATAGATAAATGAATTAATAGGCCTACTGTCATTGCATTTCCATTTTTCAATTATAAATCGAATAGCGCAAGTAGGCCTAGGCCTATAGGCCCTATAGGCAGGTCTTCGGAAGGCGGCGAAGGCGGCTCCAAAGCGGCGGCAGGGAGGTCTTCAGAAGGCGGCTTGCTTTTGCTGGCGGCGGTGAACTGGAGCGGGTGAACTTCTTCTTAGCTGGTGGTCCCATGTTGGAGTTCAGTCAGTAATGAATCAAGGCTAGTCTGAGAGCCTGTTTTATACAGTAGCCCACCTTTCAGCCAGGTAGAGGTGATAATGGCCCAAAATCTCCTCCCCTGCCCTGTAACACCATTATAACAAAAGACGCAAAGGAACAAAAGGCGAGGAAAAGGCGAGGAGAAGCAATTTACATCCCAAAGAACTGGCTGGCTGCCTTCCCCAGCGAGTGTGCAAGGGGGGTTGAGAGACATTCTTGAAATTAGCAGGGCCTTTTGGGTGCTTGGGGGTGCTTTGGGGGCTATTTTTAACATTTTCTACAGAATTAATGTAAGGCGACGGCCTTTTCGCCTTAATGAAGTGTACGCGCCTGCTATAGGGTCAACGAGTTAACCCAATTAGCGCAGCAGTCCCGCAGCTGGTCTGAATGGACCAGCTCTGCGCTTCTCAAAGTTACATTAGATAACTTAAACCATTGTGGCATTATATTCTCAGTCAGCCAACTAATGATAGTCTATCCTGCATTCTGGTCACCCCAAATAACGGATTACTTCTTCATGGACCTTCAAAATGCATCACATCACATCACAGCGGCAGGCCGGCAGTGACAGTATAAGGTAAAGGGTTATTCACAATTCACATAGTAGTCTTTATTCAGTTTATTGGATGACTTTTCAGACAGTAATGAATAATGATAATGAATGCATGCACAGCCAGCCTGAAGGTGCACTCACTGCGGGCGACCACCGTGCACCCAAATCGATTATCACAACAACCATTGATTAGGCATCACGCAACATTTTGGCATGCATTCCGTGTTTATTTTTAGGCGGAGCAAATAGGCTACCAGTAGGCCTACATATTAGTTATTAGGCTCTGAATCTATGATGATGATCGGCACACACACACACACACACACACACACACACACACACACACACACACACACACACACACACACACACAGAGAGAGAGAGAGAGAGAGAGAGAGAGAGAGAGAGAGAGAGAGAGAGAGAGAGAGAGAGAGAGATAGCCTGATCAAGTGAGAAAAAGAGAGCGAAAGCGAACAAGATTAAGAACGACAGAGAGAAAGAAACAAACCCACAGCTTGTTCGTGGGATGTTTAAATTCCCTATACTTGGCAGTTATGCGTGAGGAATCTATGAATGAAATCTCAACTTTTTTAGCGCAGGGCAACCACGGAGGTGTAACGAGCGCGACAAGTGGTCACAGGCTCGCAGCTGTTTCGTTTTAATGTGGATTGGAGCACTGGGCATTGCCTCATCATGACAATTTAACAAATTAGACAAATAACACACTATTTAACAGCAATATTAGCCTACTAGTGATCTGTCCGCTGGACCGCTGCGTAATAATGCCCTGATCTTTCTCCATTCTCCAGCTCTCCTCATGAAATACATGGCTGCAGTAGCCTTACATTAAGAGGCCTATAATGTAGTATTGGAAGCTAATAATTAAAACAGCGGCGAGACTAGGAGGAGAACCACGTATCTGTCTGTCTACACCCCCCCCCCCCCCCTCCTCTCTCCTCTCTCTCCCTTTCTATCTCTCTCCGCTCCTCGCTCCGTGCGTATCATCCATTTGAAACACACACAGAGAGAGAGAGAGAGAGAGAGAGAGAGAGAGAGAGAGAGAGAGAGAGAGCCTTTCATACACAGCGAGCAAAACGATCTCTCTCTCTCTCTCTCTCTCTCTCTCTCTCTCTCTCTCTGGAGAGTCCCAAAAATCCAGCGCTGGGCGCAAGGCCGCGCCGGGAGGCCGCACCGCCGCAGGGCGCTCGCTCCGGCGAATAATCCAATCAGACAGCAAGCAGCTGAAATTAAATAAAATACATTTATAAATAAATGATAAGATCACAAGAGACCAAGATGACTACATTCTACGTTGGCCATTGGGTATATATTGCTAACAGTTAAAGGCTAGGAGGCTGTAGGCCTACTCACCGATCTTATAAATTGTGACGAAGAAAAGGCCGCTGCTCAGAGCTGAAATTAATAACTAAACAAAACAAACAAATAACGAAATAAAGGTCTAAACACAACATAACTGAACAGAACTAAACTAATAATAAATAAAGCAATTTAACTGACAACATAACCAGAAGGCAGCCATTCCGAAGGGCTCAACTTAGGAACACCAAACAAAACAAAAACAGTTAAATAAATAAATATAAATAAATTAACGAAATATGTATAGTCTCAATCAGTCAGGACCACCAGGACCACCAACTCACCAAAGGACCACCGCGGTGGTCCTTGAGGGTCTGTATTTTATCTCAATTCAAATAGGCCTATATAAAGCAAATTTGCTACGCCAGCCCTAAGGAGCACAGAGAGCATGCAGCCCACAGTGACAGACCAACGCATGCTCGCATGAACGTCTGGAATCCAGACTCTGGATGGATGTTTTATTTGATATACACGTCTACACACACACACGCAGGTTTAGCGCTGAGAATCAAATGGGTGGCACACAGCTCACACGTGCGTCCCAGAGCAGAGCAACAAGTCAATCACGCGTACAGTTCATGGCGGCGCTGCATTTGACCGTGTCGTCTCACGCATGATGGCCACATGACCAAAAGATGTATGCGTGCGTTAACACATGCGTTCGCCACAAACGCCTAATTAAACGCGTCCCCGTGTACCCCGCCTGGCCACTTAAATGAAGACACACAGCTACGCGTGCCAGCGACGCCTACGTGTAATGCTATTAAATGCCATTGAAAAACTACAGGAGAAGTCCATGCGTTCAGTACAACACAGATAAAATCGAATGCGTGCACGCGCACGCACCAACGTCCCCGTGTCACGATTCGAGCCCCATAGTGTGTGTGTGCGTGTGTGCGTGCGTGCGTGTGTGCGTGCGTGCGTGCGTGCGTGCGTGCGTGCATGCGTGCGTAGTTAACACGCGTGCGTCTAAGCGCGGTCTTGCCAGTGCGTGCAAAGGGAAACCACTCAGTTCACATAAAGTATTTGAAGCCATGCTAAGACCATTCAGACCCGAGTTCTGACGTGTGATATATGATTTAATGGAAAAACATGACAAGATATGGTTCATATTTTGCACCAATTGAGCAGTGGTTGTGCTTTGAGGGGTCTGAGAGACATGTCTGTGGGGCTTCAGCCTCACGATATAAACGTATTAAAAAAATGTTTTTTTTTTTTACCATGTGTGTTGAGAAAAGTTGCCGTAAAGTAAGTGAATCAGATATTTTTCCAAGATTTCCTGTATGTAGCCTGACTTAAGTAAGTGCACCCTTAGGTGCATGGTGTTGTGTGCCATTACATAAATTCATAACAAGTTCCAGCGATTTCCCATTGGGTCCCATAGTAAATTCAAAAATGATTTGTGGCTTGCTGTTGAAAGCACAGTGAACGCAGTGTGAAAAGAGAAAAACAGCAACCATTATGGAGCCTAATGGACATGTTAATATATATATATATATATATATATATATATATATATATATATATATACATTATACAGTACATCATACACATACAGTACAGTACAGTACACACAGTGCTGCTGTATCTGACACAGTCAGTGCTACTTTTATTGATAGCCTTGTTGTTGTTAGAAATAGTAAACAGTATAAATACAAGCCACACAGCCATGGTTCAACTTAGGCTAGATTGTACATAAAGAAAATCTATTCATGCAAGTCAAATTCCACTAAAACCACTAAAATTACAAAATCCACTATCAACATCAAGCATTCTAAATTGCCTTTAAGAATGTTGTAGATTAGTGTGCTTTTAAAGACCTTCCAGTATTGCATGGGTCTGCCTGATTGGTCTCTTTGAGTAGAGATTCATAAGGTGTCATGGGGCGACAGGTGAATGATAGCGACAGTCAGGCAAGTCCCGGAAAAGACGCTCTGTGATTGGCCAGAGGCACTTTGAGTGACAGTTCCCCCCAAACATTATTTACTATTCTGTCCCCCAGTAGATGTAACTCGGACGGTGCGGAGTCGGCTCATGCGACCTTCGCAGCGCTCGACACAGCGACTCGCTCGCTACGACTCACTCGGCGGTGTCTCACGTGGCTCAAGGTCGCCTGAGACGGCGCCTACATTGCTTTTGTTGGAAATGTCGGTCTCCATGTTTTCTCAGTCTTGCATTCAGCCAATGAGAACGCAGGGGAGGGGCTTGCCCGAATGTAGCTACGAAATGAAATAAGGCTGTCATGGGATTCTTTATGGTGGGTCTGTGCAAAGAAGGAATAAAAGTTAGATTGGATCACAGAGTGAAATTAAAATGAATAATCAGTATTGAAGATGCCTGGCTCTTAATTTAGAAATGTGTTGCGGGGCTTGTCGCGTGTAACATCTAGCATTCCATCACGATGAAGCCGTTTTTCACCATCCCTCATCATTCACATTTCACAACCGCAGATCGGCGCAATCATCATCCCATCAAATTGAGAATTCGTTTGCAGCCGGCCTGCTTGTAAATCAGATGAAGGAACTGTAAACAAAACACAGACTCATAAAGATGATGTCATGTCTTAGCATCTACACAGAACACTTCTCAGAGTTAAATGAACTCTGTGTATGTGTAATTGATGGCGCAATAATGACATGACAGACACGCGAGGGCTCCTGATGTGAGCTGAAGTCCCTGCCTGTTACGGGAGAATGTGGCAAACCGCGTTTGCCATCCAGCCGTGCGTTAGCCAAGTGTGTTACGCAACGGCGGCAGCTGTGCCAGATCATTTTTTATTTTGTGTTCCTTGTGAACCGGTGATACCACTGAAAGAGCCGCTTCCTGGATAGCAGCCTTGGCACAGCCTTACTCGTCAGCCTACGTCACGGTTTATGTTTGTGGTTTTGATGTGTGGTCAGCTTATGCCAGTTCACTGGAAACGTGGCACGTCACCTTGCCTGAATCCAGACGATTCAGATGCAGTCTGGTCACGAAATGAGAAGCAGAAATGTTTCAGAGAGCAAGTGGGGATTGAGAACTCGAATCCCCCTGTTTGGTCTGCATTACAGGCCACTGACCCCCTCATTTGGTTCCATTTGTACACTCCCTGAGTTGTAAGGGTCCATTTGAAAACTATCAACCATTTATCTGGGGACCCCTTAGAACCCTCTTAAGGTCCCCTGGGTCCCCTGGACCCCACTTAAGATTCACTGATATGACTGGCTACATTTCTCTGAGAGGGAGATGGCACTGGAAGTCTTAGAATGGTAGCCAGCCACTCTCCTTCCCTCGTCCCCAAATCTCTTGTGTCTTTAGGACATCATTTTGGTGTTCTGAGCTCCCTGCTCCCACGCGTCTCCCATTGCATCGAATGCAGGAAATTGCCTATGCCCCCATGAGAGGATGATAGCCACGCAAATGTTAAATACACAAATATAGAAACAAACTCCTCTGGTTTGGTTTCCCGAAAGCAACTACTTTTCAATCAGGCGGCTGAGTGGGTAGAGACTGAGGCCACCTATGGGTTTGCAAAACGAACTAAAACGAACTAAAATCATAGAGAACATTTTCATTTTTTTTTTAATCTTTGAAAATAGCCCAAAATAGCAGCTCTACAAGTTCACAGCTCATCACGAGTATGGCGATGCTACTTTTCTGGTCCTGTTGAATTTTGCTCCAGATTAATCCATATTACAATTAAAAACTAAGCCTTTTTTTCAAAATAAAAACTAAACTAGTAAACCCACTTTAAAAACAAATGAAAACTGAACTGAAATTTAAAACAAATCAAAACATTAATTAAAAAATGCTAAACTCTAATCCTAAACTTGGTAGAGAGGTAGAGCCGATGGAGGCAGAGAGATTTGATGTCATATTTGTACAGTCCCGCCCAGCTGTTTACAGTAAGCTGTATGTACAGTATGTATGATTGACATCATATCTGTACTGTCTCACCCAGCTAGACTACAGTAAGCTGTTGCAGCTTCCTATCCACCCCTCGTTGGAAATTACACATCTGTGTCCAAGTGTGTCTGGGGTACAGTATGAACGCCTCTGTGTTTTGGGTGTATCAGCACATTAATTGACACATGGTTTTTAATGCAAGTATTTTGATACGTGTGTGTGTGTGTGTGTGTGTGTGTGTGTGTGTGTGTGTGTGTGTGTGTGTGTGTGTGTGTGTGTGTGTGTGTGTGTGTGTGTGTGTGTGTGTGTGTGTGTGTGTGTGTGTGTGTGTGTGTGTGTGTGTGTGTGTTTCCTGCCTGACCCTGTGGCCCAGATATGTCTGGGCTGTGATCAGAGTGGCCCTTGTGTCAGGGTGGAGAGTATGTGGAAATCCCCTGTTACGTCTGTCTGTGTGTGTGTGTGTGTGTGTGTGTGTGTGTGTGTGTGTGCGCGCGCATGTGTGTGTGTGTGTCTTGGCTGGTGTTTAGGTTCAGTGCTGTTTCTCTGGTCCCAGTCTAGACCAGTAAGGGCTACTAGTGTCACTCAAGACTCTTCATGTCCACCTGTACTTAACTTTTGTGCGTTTTTAAATACGTCAATCGGCGAAGCGTGAGAAAAACATTGCAGATGAAACGACACCTTCAATTGGTCACCTTCAGTAGATTCCATAGCCTAGTGGTGCGATTGCACTGGAATTGGCCAGTTCATTGTTAAGCCAACCATCTGACAAGTGCTGTAATCACTCATTCAGTAAACTGATGATGCATGGTGCACAGAACATCATCAGTTTCATCAGTCAGTCAGTGGGACATGGATCAAAGGACATGGACTCTTATTGGCCGGCCGCCGGGTCCGGCAAAAACGGTGCTCCCACCCTTAAAGGAAAAAACCTACCTCACGCAAATCACAAGGTTCATGACCAAGATCTGACAATGATGGATGTACAAGCTACATGACACATCGTCTCTACTGCCAAGATCCTTGAGCTTTAGGCACCACTAATATAAGCTTTCTTGCACAAACTTGGAAGGCAGAGTTGAAAATCCCCTTTTTCATCAGAGGTTGTGCCCTTGAGTTTGGATCTAGCTAATTTACTGTAAACTAAAAAAGATTATTATGCCTCAGCCACGGACACTGCAGTGAGAGATCAAATATTTAATCTACAAAATGGATAAAAAATACCTCAAATTTGTGTATTTAATCACTTTCCAAAGTTTCCATAGTTCCTTAATATGACATTACATGTGCATATCAAGACATATAGCTCTCACTCTTAACTCTTAAATAATACACATACACTCATGCTCGCAAATGTTTGATTATAATGCACTGAATAATTATTGACATGCATCAATGTTGTTTTTGATAATTTCTCAATAATGTATGCAGAATTACAGTCAGCAAGCCTCTAACAGCAAGTGTATGCACATATCCAACACTGCTAAATGATGTCCATCAGCACACAAACATCCCTAAACGTCTGGTCTGTGTAGTTAACAGCTGGCTCAGGAGCTTGGATGTCTGTTCCATCCCAGGCTCCTGCTGGCTTTCATGTTGAAGTGTCCTTGAGCAGCTCAGCAGCAGCCAGCTGATATGACTGATTTATACCTAGTTGCACACCAGTGTTTCGTGCTGAAAACAGCCGATCTACAAGCTCACAACGAAGTTTAAATTGTAAAGCTCTTTGTAAAGCACCTTGAAAAGGGTGATGTAGTAATGCAGACCATTTACTTTGTCTGTCTGTCCGAGAGGGCGTGCTCCATTTACTAGGAGAGCTCGCGTAGGAGAATCTCAAACATAAGCACTTCTCATCTCTGTGCACTTTTGTGCTCTTCAACATCAAGGGAGTTTGGCATATTGGATGAAATATGTTGAGTAACCATTATGCCAATGACTAAACCCCTCTCTGCACACACACAGGCATACGGTACTCACACATACACACACACACACACACTCCTCCATAGCAGGAGAGGGTTGGGGGCAGAATGCCAGGTGTCTCTCATGTTTGCTGGTGCAAACAGGCAGATGTCTTTGATGGTAAGGAGATCAGAGTAGGGCTACATTCTACGCGGCCACGCTAAGGTCGCCACAGCGCAAACCATTCTGCTATGTTGTGCTCTGCAGCTAGGAGACCTAGAATACACACTGCACAGTGGCAGGCGGCACAGAGGACAAGGGACAGCCTCTGTGTGTGTGTGTGTGTGTGTGTGTGTGTGTGTGTGTGTGTGTGTGTGTGTGTGTGTGTGTGTGTGTGTGTGTGTGTGTGTGTGTGTGTGTGTGTGTGTGTGTGTGTGTGTGTGTGTGTGTGTGTGTACTTCTATTGCTATACTTTTGAGGGTCAAGTATTGTAGAATTTGAAATCTAGACGATTGTCTTGGTCCTCATGTACTTTTTTCTATGCAAACTTCTAATAAAGTCTTCAATCAATCAATCAATCAATGAGAGAGATGGTTGTTTTATCATTAAGAAAGTGTTAGGCTTAGGCATTAGACATGTAGAGGTTAGGTTTAGAGGTTTTGGTTATTATTCCTGATTTCTACTCAGTTGTGTGCCGGTTTAGTTTACCAAAATGAGCCGATCAGATCGACAAGCTCACAACATGATGTGAGCGTGTTGTGTGTGTGTTCATTCCAACCCCACCGGCCACCCCATCACACAGCCCTAGTGCTTAATTCCAACACTAACTCATTCCATGCTAAAGTCTTCGTTCTCTGGCTGTATTGTCGCAGCAGCCTGGGGTCAGTTGAGTTTGAGTTCAGCCCGTAATAAATATAAACAATGGTCAATGACTTGATCTTTCCCAACCCTTTTGTTGATGTAGGAAAAACAGACTTCTGCATATTGCTTTATGTTTATCTTTTTCCCCAGTAGCTAATCTGGTACACCTCTAATAAAATCACTGTCACTAATAATCCAGCGGGCAGTGGCAGTGTGGCACTGGGTATTCTTTATTTTTATTTTTATATATATATATTTTTTCGGAGATAGACAGGAAACAGGGGGAGAGAGACGGGGAGCGACACGCAGCAAAGGTCGCCGGGAATGGGACTCGAACCCGCGACACGCTCGGGGCTGTTAAGTATGACATCATTTTGTAGGCAGAGGAGAATTTCTGCCCCCAGTTTCCGTGAATCTTTTTACTATTTTTACTATTTACAATTTTTTCTTCTCTTTGTTGTTGAAAGGAAAGTGTTAGAATTATACTTTAATCGTTATTTTTGTCTCAGATCTGTTGAAATAGCGAGGGACAGAAAATGCTCTGGGGGCAGAGTTCTCCTCTGCCTACAAAATGATGTCACGGCTTAAAAGCCCCTATGTGGTATGCACCTGGACCACTAGGCTAGCAGGTGCCCTGGCAATGGGTATTCTAATGCAATACATTTGCGTTAGAATTCTTTTTACTGTGATCTTTACTAGTTCACATTGCTTCATATTACTCTGTAGCAGGGTATTACACTATAGTACCACATGTCTGCTTTTGCATTATTTGTCCATTGTCAGACTTCATGAATGATCAACCAAAGCATGTTAGTTTGTCCAATCAAACAGTATTCACTTATGGTTCAGAAACGGCATGCATGCATGTACGGTTGAGTTTGTGTGAGCATGAATGTACTTGAGTTAGGACACATTTTAGATGTTGGACGTGTTTCTTACAGGACACTGTGTGTGCGGGTGTGTGCGTGGCGTGCGTGCGCGTGTATGAGTGTACACATGCATGCATTCAGTCATGCTTGTGCGTTATGTACACAGCACTACGGTCCATTCTGCAAGTGTACGTGTTGTGAAGCATGTTGTCAGGTTCATCCCTGAGGCTGTCATGGTATCTGAATGTGTGCACTAACAACTGAAACCGATGAATGGCAACACGTACTCTTTGAATGAGTACGAGAATACTCTTGTGTTTGTGTGTGTGGGGTCAGAGGTTGCGTTTAGCCTGAAAGTTTTCTAGGAAGTCTGGGGGGGGGGCGTTGGGATCACGCAGGCTGATATAAAGAGAGAGAGTCTGACTTTAGCCTTACTATTTCCTCTGATTCCCTTGCTTACGTCCACCAAACAGCAGTGCGGCTCTGTGCATGCTTACCGTGTGTACTACTGAGTTGTGAGCGACCATGTGCTTGTGTGCTGTCTGCCTGTTGTTAGATGAGGCGTACCAGAAGCTGGCCACGGAGACCATGGAGGAGCTGGACTGGTGTCTGGACCAGCTGGAGACCATCCAGACCTACCGCTCCGTCAGCGACATGGCCTCCAACAAGGTAGGCAAAAGCCACTCCATGTGGACTACACACTAACTGTTTTAACCACATGAACCCCAGTGTCCGCACTCTGGTCATCGAACTTCCATAAGCTTGTAGATCGGCTATTTCTTGGCAAAGAGATCTGTAGAGGAAATGCTAGAGCACGTGTTTCTCAAAGTGGATTCAGGGAGTCTGTGCGTTCCTTTAGGGGGGTCTAAATTGACCCATACAAGTCTGTAACTCTGACAGTGTACACATGGAACCAAATGAACCCGTAACGGGTTCATTTGGTTCCATTTGTACACTGTCAGAGTTAAGGGGAGAGCTTGAAATGTGAACGTTTGAGAAACACTGTGCTAGAGCACTGGTTCCCAAACAGCGGGTTGGGACCCATTTGTGGATCACGGACCAATTTGTAGGGGTCACGACTCAAGTACAAATCCAGGTTGTATTTCTAGACCTATACTCTGAAAATGCTGTGCTCCTGAATATCTGTCTTCGTAGCACCGCTGTCCTTGTGGTTCAAAATGTTTTTCTTGATGAATGGAATGTCCTACTTGCTATTTTAATCAGTAGTTTGAGCGCTAACAACAACATGGTGAACTATGCATCACTGTTATTGTGTATCTGTTGCCATTTGTCGAGTCAGTTTGTGCTTGACGTAGAAGGCACAATCTAATCTTCCTGGAGATACAATATAGCATTATGCAACTGGTTTGTAGTGACGTTAGCTGTTAGCTGTCATAATAACAGTTGTTTTTATGGATGGATGGGTCCAGTGATCATCTTGTCAGCATTCTCTCAATGTGCCGTAATTATTGATTTGTCTCTTGCAAATCAACTTGCAACTTTGGGATCATGCAAGATTGCTCCTGCAAGATTTCTCTTGAACGGATTGATTAATGCCAGCTGCTGTGTGGGACTGAAACCGCTTACTTCTGTAAAAGAAAGTCAACGGGATGCAGTGGATGAAAATATTACAAACGTGAAGGAAAATAAGAGGGAATCTAGCTTTGTTCTTATTTTTTATTCAGTTTTTGTGTGTGTGTATTAGGGCAAAAGACATGGAGGGGGGGGGCTTGCAGACCCCTGGGCTGTGTGACTCTCTCTTCCTGTCTACTTCCTGATCTACTGCTCTCCTTCCCCAGACGACAATAGATATCCCATCATGCATACACACACACACACACACACACACACACACACACACACACACACACACACACATACGCGCGTCGCGCGTGCGCACGCACACACACACACACACACACACGGGAGAGGACCGGGATTTTCCCAGCACACACTTTTGAACTGACGTGATTGTAGTAGAACTGAATCACTGAATAAACAGCCAGACAGACACACAGAATGGCTCATATATTATTACAGACAGACAGACAGACAGACAGATAGACAAACAGACAGACAGACAGACAGACCGACAGAATGGCGCATATTATTTCTTCCATCAAGTGGCTGAAACAGAGGACAGGACATGCAGGCATGTAGATGTACTCAGTTATTGTGTCGGTGTGTCCATTGGGGAATACTGACGTCAGGATGAAAAAACAACAAAAAACAGGAAAACCTATGACAGCACTTCTGGTCCTTAGTACTGGCAGTGTGATTAATACTTTTGCAAATATTTCGCACCAAACGATTAATTCGGAGATGCGTCATTTGGACAGGTTGATACTTGTATTCGCAGTATTTTTTTTACTATAGGGTATTTATTTACTCCTCTGAGCTTGCACTTTGAAAGTGAAAGACGAATACCTGCATTGTGAATAGACCTTTATTCTTTTTGCTAGATGAGGAGATCTTGACTAGAAGTTTTGACTGGGTTGGAAATCAAAGTTGGGACATTGAAATGGGGTCCCATCATGACAACCACCTGATGGGTTTCGCTGGTTACGTTCATTATATACAAAACAAATTACAAATGTGCTGCTGCTGAAGTTTTCCTTGTTCTCTGAAAAGTAAAGTCTAGCTCAGACCAAAGATCCATGACGCATTGTGAGCATGTACTGTTAGGTCTGCTATTTTCTGTGCATCACACTGGCGTTTGAGGGAGCATATATTTTAAGCAATTGCAGCGGACAGAATTAACCTTGAAAGGTCCTGTCTCATTCCATTGGCATACAGTAATTGACAGTGAAGTGTCTTTGAGCGATAGCCAGGCAGGTGTATGAGTGGGTCACAACACATAATCTGAGGCTAAGATAGCCATCAGGAATGAGACAAAAGACTCTCTTCTCCGAAACCCTCCAAGGTCCTTGTGTGTGTGTGCAAGGAGGCATTCGTGCATAATTTGTGACCAATGCATGTTTTCACCACATCCCAAGGTGGCACAAGGTGTTCTCTATTGTTATGTCTTGTGTACAGGTACAGTACTTAAGAGTGGAAATTCTTTTGTTTCCAATCGGTGAAATTCCATCTGTCCCTGTCCTTGTTTGTACAGTAAATCTAAGCATTGCACAACTGGTTCTAAACTCCCACGATTATGATCAGGACCCATTTATTGTTAATGAGAACACATCAACTTGTTACTTGTCCAAGCGACTGCTTCCCTATCTGCCGGGCACATTTAGGATGGAAAGACTATCATTCACGCTGTGACAAGGACGTGAAACTTGAGCCTCCATCATGGGCGCTGAAATGCTAGGAGCTCCACTGACACTGTTTCCAGCCGTACCCCCAAGGTGAAGTGGAGGCATCCTTTGTGTGACTACTGTCTACCGCTGTGTGTGTGTGTGTGTGTGTGTGTGTGTGTGTGTGCGCGCGAATGCGTGTATCTGTGTAGGCGTTCTGTTGGTGTCACAGCCTTTTGTGCCTTGTCAGGACCATTGTTCCTACTGTCTGTGTCTGGGGCCTGGGCATTAGACCCTTATATGTACGAAGCCTGGTTATCAACTGTGGGTGGTACACTCCAGCTCTGGCTTACAGCACAGGCACTATGTTAACATTGAATTGAATTGAATTGAATTGAATTGAATTGAATTTGACATGATAAAATAGAAAAACTTTCTTACTGAATCCAGAGAGAATCCAGTCTTGCCTGATTTAAAATGATCATTGAAAACTGGCCTATCCCTGAACAATACATTTTAATTTGAATGAAGTTTCATTCTTTTGAATGAAAATGTATTGGCAAAAGAAGAAAGAAGAAAAAAACAATAACAGAAAACTTGCTTTGCTAATTCAAATTCAAGGAAATGTACTGTTTACGCAGTAACACAGAAAGTGTCAAAGTCATCAAAATGTACCAGTGAGAGTATTGACAGTGTCAACCGGGGAGCCGTGACTGTCTGCCATGTGCTACAGTAGTAGTCAAGGACTTGGGCAACAACAGACCGAGGGGAGTGGTAGCAGGCGGAGGGGCGGGACCTGCAGCCTCCAAGAGGGCGTGTGTATATGAGGAGTGACACACCATCCACTCACTGACACATAACTCACTGTTCTTTACAAGTTCACACACACAGACAGACACACACACACAGAGTGAGGTAAAGAATCCCAGTCAGTCAGACCTCACAGTGCACATTGAGTCAGCAGAGCTGTATGCGTTGTCTCCAGCACCGCGGCCACAACGTCACAGAGAGCCTGGTTCCCTCTTCACTCATGCAGTGAAGACTTGCTCACTATACTGACCCACACAGACACAGGACACTCTACAGGACTACAGCCCTGCTGTTCCACTCCCTCTGTACACAGCAACATGGGAGCCTGCTGCTTTGACAAGAAAGAGAAAAAATTGGGGAAACTGTATGGTTGGAGAAAGGTGAGAATTTTCTTGCGTATATTGCAACGTGCTGCTTTGGTTTTGTACTTTGATGGACTTTGAGATTTGTTTTGTGAAAATGTCTCTTGCTCTGGTCTGGTGTGTGAGTTTTTTTTTAGCTATTGTTTTTTTATTTTAGAAAGTGATTCTACTCTGAAGAATGTGGTTGTATATTTTAGACTTTAGCAGTTGACACTGCTCTTGTTTTGAGAAGCATGCAGTGTTTGGTTGGTTGCTGGGATGTATGTTTTAAAGCCTAGTGTTTAACTACTTAAACCCTCTAAACTTTGCTGACCGGTGTCCCCCCAGGGGGTCTCTAGCTCTCCACACCAAATGTCTTTACCAATATAATAACTGATCTACAAGCACACACTATGTCCCATTGCAGTGTGCTGTGAGTTTGTATATCGTATTCTTTTGCTGAATGCTTACTTATTTTCCGCCTATTGTGACATGCCCAGAATAGGGACGCCAGGGTTCATGTGTTTAATTGTTGGCTGGGAGTTAGTCTCCTTCTAGTAGAGACAGATGCATAAGACTGGCACATGTTGAAAGTTGAAAAGCCCCACACAGAACCCACAATGTAAATAAGATGAGTTGTCTGTAAAATCCTTTATATTAATTTAACTCAGAATCCCTTTGGTTGGTGCATTTGGTTACAGTTGTACACTCTCAGAGTTAAATGAACAGATTTTACTGTGTTGTGGCCACATTGCGGGACGTTTCATCCTTTTTCATAGTTTGTGAAAGCTACAGATCAAAGGTTCATAGTTGAGCCTTCTGCAGCCTGTGTCAGCAGTGATACACTGTGAAGTCTGATTTATACTGAAATGCATGCTGGACGGTGTTGCACATTGAAAATATCCGAACTGCAAACTCACTGCGCCGTCTAGATTGTCTATCTTCGCTGTGCGACATGATACTGTATAAAACAGGCATGACACTACATGACTGGCTGTCCCCGGTTTAGCCAGGGACAACATGAGAGAGAGATTCCCTCTTGATTTCTGAAACAAGAAAGGGAGGCATGCAAGGGAAGCAAAGTATAAGCTTCAAGGGAAAAACATCGCCACGGGTTGTTTGTCCTTCTCCGGTCTCCGGAAGACTCTAGTTGATGTCCAAACAGAAGCGAGGGATGGGGTTATTGAGGAAAGTACAGGAAGATGCAGGCAGCCCCCAGGACCAGGCAGGTGACAAGCGGTGTTTTCCAAGTCTGGTGCCAGGTTCTGGAGACAGTCTTCCCTTCTTTTAGTTTGACTCTGGCCAAATATTCAGGTCATCTGGGGAGAGAGCGAGGGAGCAGCTACGTGGTTCAGCACTGCACTCAGTGGTCAGTTTGTTCAAACAGGGGGATGTAGGGTGAAGTAAAGCTATGTTTTTTCCTCTTTTGCCCCTAAAATGCCATGAACATGATATCGCCTGCTCCTGTTCCTACACTGAGAATGAAGGGTATGAATGAATGATTTATGATCTAATGAATGATCCATTACAAAGAAAAGAAAACCCAACATGATCTTGAGCAATTTAGAACGATCTCGAGTGATATTTAGCCTTTCTTTTCTTTTGCTAACCTCTTCCGTACAGTAGTTGTGAGTGCAGCTTTTCTTTTGTTGTTTTTGAGGCACTACCATTTCTTGGTAGTTGCTGCCTGTGGTTGGTTACTGTGTATATGAGGCTGTCACTTTCTTAACGGCTAAGGAAGCAAGTTGTGCAGCAATTTGACTGTTCCGCCCTAGCCAAAGAAATGGGACTGCTGACCACATCTGAACACTGTGGCCTCAAACAGGCCAGAAAGACGGGAAATGAAACACTCGGCGAGGAAACGTGTCAGAGGAATGAGAATGACTAGTGTGCCCTTGCATACTTAATTTTGTCGCTTCTCTCTTTTATTTATTGCTTTCTCTGTAACTGACCTTTCCTTCCTTATTCTGCTCATTTTATTTTCTCGCCTTCTTAAGTTAAATGAGGCATACCTATGAATCCACTCATGTTTGCGCACATGGCCGTTTGGCGGTGACACAGAGGGAGGCATGAGCGAGTGAGTCAGAGGAAGTGAGAGGTAGTGTGGATCCAAGCTCGCTCTGTCTGCAGTTCTTCTCTTTCGGTACCAACTGACATAAACATGGTTCATACGTAGGTTGATTCCTTCATCTTAACAGCTGTGTCACCACCATGCTTTCCTCAGAACCTAAATGTTAGCACGTCACCGCATCATGTGTGTGCCAAAGCAAGGGGAAATCAAACGGCATTAGCTCATATTAACTGTTAATGAAGTCATCATGGGTAACGGTGGTGAAAAAATAGGAGATGATACTGAACTGATACTGTTTATCTGAAGGAAGCTATGATTCATAACTCACTGGCTCTTGGTTTCGTAGCAATAATAGCTTCTGGTGGTAAGTGACACTTGCTTGCTACAAAACTTGCATACCCCCGGCCTAGATCATTAACAAGTTAACTAATGGCACTAAATAACATTGTCATGTCATGGGGAGACAAAGCAGGATTAAATGCGTTCGTGTTCCATTCTCACTCCATATTTAAAGGCCATCAATTAGAGATCATTGTACTCAGCCGTCTACTTTTGGCATTTTAAGGACCGAGCGCCCACTACTGGCATAAAGCTATAACATCAGTGAATTGTACTAGATTAAATTCATAGAGTACACAAATTAAGATATATATTTTTTTTTTACTTTTACAGTTCTAGAAATTGACAGATGTCTTCCAGTTCGCTGTGTATTTACTCTTTGCAAAAGAAGACTGCGTAATTAACAAAAAAGGAAAAAATTTGATGATGAAAAGGAAATATTTTCAAGCACCCCAGCTAGCCGTGACAAGCCTAAGAATAATGGGAAATATTACACTGAGGTCTGGTGTGAATGGATCAAGTCTGAATGGAAGAGGTTTTTCCTCTTCTCTCCTCCCATATTGAAATGCCACAGGGCCCATTCAGTCTCTGCTTCCTTCACAGCATCTCTCAGCTGAATCCCCCCCATCCCCCCCTCCTCATCATCCATCCCACCCCGCCCACCCGTGGTGAGAGAGAGAGAGAATGAGAGAGAGAATGAGAGACGAGGACGCCATTCAGACTGAAAGGTTAAAGGGATAGACTGAGCAGCGTAAAAAAAGAGAAAGTTATGTTATAGATAAAAATTTAAAGCAATACAAAAGGATAGAGAGAGAGAGAGACAGAGATGGAGGGGGGAGGGGGGAGGTTCCAGTGAGATGAAGAAGCCTCCATTCTCTCCCTCTCCTTTCAGCATCATCATCTGAATGGAGCAAATGCTAACGTCTCACTCTGCGTGGAAAGACATCTTTGAGATCAAACACAGTCGCATACTCATGCGCGTGCATGCACATCACTTGAGTGCACACAAACATGTACAAACGTAAATCAGTGATAACCAACCTGTGGCCGTTGAGGGTATTGCAAATAAATTGTCCCCAAATATTTGTCTAAGTTTTGTATGATAATATAACATCAATATTAAAAACTTGAAAAAAAAACTTAAACAGCTGCCGTGTTGGACCGAGAACGCTTTCATGATGTTCAAGTGGGCTCTGATCCAGAAAGCAGAAAGGCTTGGGAACCATTGACGTAGATGTGCCGCATCACGTGCATGTGGCGAGCCATTTCATTCAGCCCGAGGCGGGCCACCACCACACCACACACTCCTCCCACTGAGATTTCTGCTGCCATCATGTATTATTAAATTATACACGGCTGCTGTTATGTAACTCTCTCTTTCCTGGGAATATAATTCCACCATCCTCTCGGGAAGGCTTTGTTATTCCAAACACAACCTCTCCCTGACCACCCACCGTCCCCGCTAGATCAAAAAGTGGGCTACTCTGGCTGGTTTTGTGTTTACCATTTCCTATGGCGTGGTAGTGAGCCACGTGACAAGGAATGTCTTCATAGCGCCGCCCCACATGTGTATGCAGAATGCATGCAGTGTATGCAAGTAGCCTAGGAGATGCCTGCGCGCTTCAGCCAGCAGTTATTGGTAGAAGGACTCATTGGTGCTCAACAAGGACAAACTATATAAAAAAAACATATGACCTGGGCACTTCAAAATTGACTACCCAAATTTCGACGTTTAGTCTTCCTCAGAGTGACTCTGAGGAAGACTAAACGTTAAAACGTCAGTCATCCTGTCGCTGAACGTGCAGACCAGTTGAGTGCTCCATCATTTTTATTTGGGTAGTCAATTTTGAAGTGCCCAGGTAATATGTTTTTTTTTATGCATGCAGTGTATGTTTCTTAGCGTTGCTTTAGGGCCTGGCAAACAGGTAAACGTGCAAACAAACGATAACACACAAAGATAAGGATCTCTAACAACGTTCAGCAGTCAGTGGGCTGTGTTGTGCTGCAGTGTCCAGCATGTACACCTGTTCCAAGGACAGCCCATTAATTCCAGCAGACAGAGAGAGAGAGAGAGAGAGAGAGAGAGAGAGAGAGAGAGAGAGAGGCAGACAGACAGACAGACAGAGATTGATGACAGTGTTGGCAAGTGGCCGCCTGGGAGAGAAATTGACATGTAAGTGGCGGCGAGCGAGGGGAGCGATAAGAGGGAGGAGCCTGGATGAGTGATTCTCAGCCAGTACATTGGCAGTATGTGTGGCGTGTCCTCGTGACAGCTGCTGCGCCTCTATACCTGCATGCTGGCCAAGAAAAGGCAAGGGGAATGCCTTGTCTGGCTCCTCTCCTCTCCTCTCCTCTCCTCTCCTCTCCTCTCCTCTCCTCTCCTCTCCTCTCCTCCTCTCTTCTCCTGCTGAAAACAGCCTCTAGCAGCCTTACACTGGACACGTGATGCTGTTGCCATGGCTTTGAGGTGTTCTGGTAATTGGCGTATAGTATACACACACACACACACACACACACACACACACACACACACACACACACACACACACACACACACACACACACACACACACATTCAAACACAGGAGTGCGAGAAGGGAGGACATTGTCACCTAAATTGGGAAAGGATGCAATTATATGCCACCTCTCTTTCTTCCTCTCTCTCTCGCTCCCTTGCTCGTGTTCACTGGCTGGCTGTCGTTCCCCACTCCTCCACTCCCTGGCTCGCTCCATGCGGCCGTTAAAAATAGCCCGCCACATACACTGTGACAACCTCCTATTAATATTATTAGGGGGGGATGCGGATAATGAAGTGCTTGTTGAATGCTCCACAATGGCTGCTGGATATGGATATGTCAACAGACAATGGGGAAAGAAAGAGAGATATATATATTGTCGTTGTCGGGTGGAAACCTTGTATGTCCAAGACGGTTCGTTTTGTATTCATAATTTTAAAAATGAACGAAACTAGTGAAAATAGCAGATCTGTGTGCTTGTAGATCGGCTGTTTTCACTACTTTTGTGCGACAGCCTTGTATGATGAAGCAGGGCTTTACTTGGTGAAGAAACGTACAAACTTGAAACTTGGAGATACAAGGTTTCTGCCCGACAGTGATGATATATATATATATATAGTACTGTAATATATATAGCGAGGCAGCAGAACAGAAGATAATAGACATAATGAGGCAGATGGGGGGGGGGGGGGGAGTAAAGGGGAGCATTCACATTTCTCAAAACGTGCTTCCCCTCTTGGGTGTTCTCATTGTTTGAGTGCATAGGTAGGTGGTGCAACAGTGTTGCTCATTTGCATACCATCTGAATTGACGATTTTAGTGCTAAGAAAATGGCTCTGTGTATGTGTGAGGTGGGTGATATACTGAATTTACGCCGTGCGTATGTTGAGTGCTTAATTCAACCCTGACCGTGTAAATGTTTACATGTAAGTGTGTCTCCCCAAAAGCGCACACATGTACTGTACATCATGCACACGTATACACACACGGGAATACTTGCATGCATGCCTGCGGAGAAGAAAAAGGGGAAATGCATTAAAATAACAAGCAAGCTGTGCTGGGGGCTCCCCCCTTCTCCCAAGTTTGTGTCAAATCGTGTGTCCTGAATGGTTGTGTGTGTTGCTGGGGCTGGCAGATTACAGCAGGGGAAGGGAGGGAACAAGAGAGGGAGATATGAGAGAGAGAAGGAGGGAGGGAGGCAGAGAGAGAGAGAGAGAGGGAGGGAGAGAGAAGAGAGAGAGAGAGAGAGAGAGAGAGAGAGAGAGAGAGAGAGCTACAGCAACGAGAGCAGGGAGGCGAGACTAATTCAGAGAAGGAACCCCCTCCTCCAGTCAGATGAGCATCGCAGCCTCCCTCCTCCCTCCTCTTGTCTCCATCGCAATTTCTTTTTTTTCCTTCTCCTCCCTCCATTCTTCTCCGTTATCCATCAGTGTGCTGAGAGACCCCCAGCTCCCACTGTAGCTCCAGCTGCCAGCCATCCTACTCGCTGGTTGTTCTTGTCCCGGCTGCAGCATCCCAGCCCGCCTGCCCTCTCTCACCCTCTCCCGTCAATTCCAAGGCATGGAGACTTGACAGCTGGCCCTTTTCTGCTGCTGAGAGGAAGAGCTGCTCTCTTAGCTGCTAAGGAGAGTGGGGGAAGACACCACAGAAGAGGAGAGAAGAGGGGACTTGTTTTTCCCATCGTTGAAAGAATCCCATATTCTTCTGCCTCTGTATTTTTTTGGGTGGTTTCCATTGGATTACAGTGCTGGCTCAGTGTCGGAAGATAAAAACAGGGTCCAAAATGCCTGAAGCCAACTACCTGCTGTCTGTGTCTTGGGGTTACATTAAGGTGTGTTGCGTCTATCTACGTAGCTTGTTGGGATACCGCACTCATGTCGTCCTACCTGTGCTGTTGTGTTACCATTGGGTTTAGACCAAAGCATTGATTTTTATGGCGATCTCAGAACATTTTTAGCATTTTGGTCACGGTGAAGCCTTTTAGGTTGGCGATTAAAACTGAAATGTGTGCGTGTGCATGTCTTTCTGTCTCTCAGAATGGTGCTTTGGGGCTCAGGCTCCATCTTGCGTCCTCTGCAGAACTCTGTGTGTTTTGCGTGTGCACGTTTCTGTACATGAGAGGGTCTGCTATGAATGATGGCTGCTGCAGTGTCTGTTTCTGAATTGTATTGCCCCATTGAGAGTATTGCACAAACTCTACTGCACATTAGAATATAAGACATTATAATAAGAACAATGATTTGTGTACTTACTACTTTCTTAAATAATTAAAATTGATGTAATGAGTCCCCAAAATATGAATCACGTGAAGCGGCTTTCGGGGAGTGGAAGGTGATATATCCATGCCATTGCTAACAGAAATTACAAACAAATAAAAAATAAATGTGGAAATAACTACCCCCGGGCCCTTACCCTGTGCTCTGTTTAATGTGGATAAATTGACCATTGACGGTTGACCACTAAGTTAGGCTTAATCCTGTCTGTGGATGGTGAACTAAGCCTGGGCACCAGTGATGCTGTTTTTCCATGGAATGCTGCACTATAATTTCTCCCAGGTTTTCCTTCTGTGGAAACTGATGACATTCCCTCTCTCTCTCTGTCCCCTCCTCTTTCTTTCTCCCCTGCAGTTCAAGAGAATGTTGAATCGGGAGCTGACGCACCTATCTGAGATGAGCCGGTCCGGCAATCAGGTGTCCGAGTTCATCTCCAGCACGTTCCTTGGTAAATAAAAAGCACAGACATGCACACGCACACGCACACGCACACGCACACACACACACACACACACACACACACACACACACACACACACACACACACACACACACACAAAACATGTTTTAAATTTAGTGTACATAAACTCAAAACTCAGATGTGTCTTTGATGTACCTTTCATCATTTGAGACATCAGTGTCATTGTCCCTGATGCATACAGTAGAACGCTATAAGCCACAGACCCATATGTAGCCAAGCCAACCTTGTATTCTCTACCACAGTGTACAATATGTGCGTACTGAGGTTCACTCTCTCACATGGGGGCTCCATTTTGGAGTAGTGCAAGTCGCTCTGGAAGGCTCTTTTGCGGGGGCGTACCATAAAGCGCTGCGCCATTAAAGCCATGCATGGAATGTTTGACACAAGATACAAAATGCCAATTAAAACTCAAAACGAAAGTAACTGTTTTCCTTAAAACAACAAAAGTGAAAAAGACAAGAGAGGGGAGAATGAAGGCGGTTGCCCACTTGGCACAAGGTGCTACTTGATTGACGTGAAGTGAGCTTGTTAGTAAGGATCAAGTGATGTTCTCAGTGAATGCTAGACTACCTGAACATAGATAGATAAGACTTTGAGGGAAGGAGAGAGATACACTTTTTACGTTACTTATAAAAGCATTGTCCTTTGGAGAGTGGCATAAATCGCCCTCTCATTTTCTCTTCAGGGTTTTGTCTCCATCCCTGAAAGGCAGATTTTCAGAAGAGGGAAGGTTTCTCATTATATAATGTATTAAACGTTATCAACCAGGCTTAGCTTTTCTCAAGATATAGCCTATATTGTATGTTGAGAACTCAGGGGAATAATAGACGAAGGGACAGAACATCTGTAGATGGCGTCGATGCTATCGATTGGTATCTGTGGTACGTGAATCCCTCCCAGCTGGCTGGGTGGGCGGGGGTCCGATGTCTGAGAGGCAGAAGGAGGGATGTGCCTGGGTTTCAGGAGATGACGGGTAAAGGATATAACCGGTATGAAAAAGAGGAGGATTGGGGCAGAGGGGGGGATCCAAGAGAAGAAAAAGAGAGAAAAACAAACAAACATACATGAGATGTTGGGGAGAGATCTGAAGGATGATGTGTGAGGAGAGAGAGGGAGAGAGGGGGGGGGGGGGGATCTATGTATGGTGTAACGGAGCAGAGAGGAGCGCAGAGAATCCCTCCTCCCCTGGCGCTGAGATTGGGTGACTCATCCTCCAGTCTTATCTGGGGACATCTTCTCGAACCCCCCCCCCCCCCCATACACACACACATTTCCCATCCTGCATGGGGAACCCAGGCACAGATGACTATCTCTAGGATAAGGGAATCCGTATTACCCCGGTTAAGGGGTGGGGTTTAGATGGAACAGTCAGAGAGACATTAACAGCCATAGAGAGGAGTAGGAGATTTATAATGACACAATAGTGGTTGGCTTGGATTGTCCTTGGATGACCGGTATTTATGTCCATAATGTGCAGTTGATTAGGTGCAGTCAGTCAGTTAGGTTGAGATTGGACCCATCGCTGCCTCTTCCTCACATCCTGTTCGGATCCGTTTTCACATTAACACGCACCAAGCTCAGAGGCAGGCCGCTTTCCTGTCATAATATAGGTACCACGGCCTACCCTGGCATCCGGCACTTATCAAGCGCTTAGATTATATTAATATATTGTCGTTGTCGGGTGGAAACCTTGTATGTCCAAAGCCGCTTGTTTTGTATTTATCATTTTTAAAATGATTTAAACTAGTGAAAACAGCCGATCTACAAGCACTCGAGGCGTTGTGTGCTTGTAGATCGGCTGTTTTCACTGCTTTTGAGCCACGGCATTATGTGATGAAGCAGTGCTTTACTTTGCGAAAAGATTTACAAATTTGAAACTTGGAGATACGAGGTTTCTGCCCGACAGTGACGATATTATAATTGGAAAGCGTTTTATTTTTCCAGCCAGCTATTCCAACACGTACACAGGAGGTGTACGTGTTGTACGTGTGTACGTATAATAAGTGATTGGTATCGGAACTGCTCTTGTTCAGTAAAACAACATTGTAAATGGTCATTCCATGCCTCTGTCTGATTCTGACCTCTGATTTATGTATTCTATGTATTTAGGACACACTGTAACAAGGTGGAAAAAATAATAATAATTGAATAATTAAATACTTATGTTGAGAGAAAATACATACTTTTGGTGAAACTACGTGATAATGTTCAAACGGATGGACAAGTAATACGATCACTCTCATGGTGCTTCTATCTCGCACTCATGCACACCACACACACACACACACACACACACACACACACACACACACACACGCACACACACACACACACACACACACACACACACACACACACACACACACACACACACACACACACACACACACACACAGGCACCCATGCACGCGCGTGCGCGCGCTTGGTGATGAGAATGATGTCCCTTAATGAATTAGAGGGCGGTTTATTGCTCTTTCCCTTGTTTCCCACACATTACAAGTCTGAGAGTAGTTCATTGTCCATTCTCAATTACCACTGAAGAGAGAGAGAGAGAGAGAGAGAGATTATTTGAATGACATGCTGGTAATTGAATAACCCTCTGTAGGGGAGGCTGATAGCCCAGCAATGAGATGAAGCTTGACTGATGATGAGAGCAGAGCACGCTTATGCCTGATTTATACTTGCATGCCTGCGACAGTTTGTAGATCAGCTATTTTTGCTGACATAGGCTCGCAGCTACTGTAAGTATGAATCCAGATTTACATACACAATAAAGTGGATATGGATATTTTCCTGGGATTTGTATAATATTTCTTCCTTCTTCTGGTGGTGGTGGGGGGGGGGGGGTTGTTTAGAAAAATAATTATAAAATAATAAAGAACAATAAACTGAGAACTGAGACAAAAAAATATTAACTATCTGTATAGTAAAAAACGTAATATACTAATAGTAAGGACTTTGTGTTGAGTGCGAGTTGAGCGGTGGCCGATAAAGACATGTGCTGTACATTTCAATGACCCAGTTCACAAAGCCATCTTAACTTTTTTTGTTCTCCATCTGGATTCTGTCAATGCACTGACCTTTGGGAAAATAAAAGAACAGGAGATGGGATTTGAAACGCCTGTAGAGCAGCAATGAAGTGCTTTGTGGGAAAGGACGCATAGAGCATCTAAGATGGAGGGAAATAATGGCCAGTAAGAAAGAGGTTGAGAGACAAAGCATGAATGAATACATGGATAGATGATGAATGAATATGTGAATGGAGACACGTCAATCATTGCCACAGTAACCAGCCTAGCGCAGGTGTTTCCATCAAGCACCTGGGTTCCCAGACACAACATAACCAGACATAACCAGCCTTTCTTTTGTACCGCAAAGGCCTCTTAAATTACGGAAAGAAAATGACAGAAACTCAAGTCTCAACTGCCACGTTACCCTTTCTGTGTCATTCCATCTCACTGTCACACACACACACACACACACACACACACACACGCATGCACACACACACACACACACACACACACACACACACACACACACACACACACACACACACACACACACACACACACACACACACACACACACACACCAATCAACACTGTATAAAATAACATAACATTTTTATGTTATTTGAACTCTTGAGGGTGTACAAATGGAACCTGAGGCCTAGGCTATACGGATCTGGATTTTTCATATATCCCGGTTTTTCAGATATCCACACAGAAAAATATCTAGGTCCACACGACAAAGATATCTAGGTCTAAAATAGTTCCCAGACCTCCACTAGGGGGACAAGCACACACACAGTAAAGTCTTCAGAGATATCCGTGTTCCATGCCTACACGGATCCAGTGAATCGGATATTTTTCAATGTCTTCACTTATTTATCCGGTTTTAAAAATATCCAGTTTCATGGCTGAAATATCCAGCTTCGTGTGGCTGCAAGCCCCAATCGCTTCAGAAATATCCAGCTCCGTGGGGCCGGCATCATAGATTATATGCTGCAACTGAGCACCTCTTTCTCTCTCTCTCTCCAGATAAACAGAATGAGGTGGAGATGCCGTCACCGACGTCGAAGACGCGCGAGAAGAAGAAGCAGCAGCAGCAGCGGCAGCAGCTGATGACGCAAATCAGCGGCGTGAAGAAGGTGTCGCATGGGCCCTCGCTCTCCACCAGCTCCATCTCGCGCTTCGGCGTCAAGACGGACAAGGAGGAGCTCCTGTCCAAGGAGCTGGAGGACCTCAATAAGTGGGGCCTGAACATCTTCACCGTCTCCGAGTTCTCCAACAGCCGTCCGCTCACCTGCATCATGTACGCCATCTTCCAGGTACGACAGCGAACAGCCGCCTTTGTCAGATTCCTCCGCTTTAAACGCTGTACTGTACATCAGTGGTTTGATCTCAACCTGTGGGTCGGGACCCTGGGTGTCCCTAGACTCCTAGTTGAGTACCACATCTGTAATTCTGTATGTGACTGTTTTTCTTTTGTGACTTTGTAACTTTATGAAGATTCACTCGCTCCGACTGACGTGCAGAATTAACGTGTTCTTGAAACGGTTTTGTTCTGTCCCGCGTGCAGGAGCGAGACCTGTTGAAGACGTTTAAGATCCCTGTGGACACGTTGGTGGCCTACATGATGACGCTGGAAGACCACTACCACTCAGACGTGGCGTACCACAACAGCCTCCATGCGGCGGACGTCGCCCAGTCCACACACATCCTCCTCTCCACCCCGGCCCTGGATGTGAGTACGCAGCCAGTCACACTGAAGGGGGCTTCTCGTGTTGAGAGAGTATGCTTCAGTTGTACGCCAGTGTCACGCACCTTAAGATTTACAAGTTCAAAGCTTGTAAATCGGCAATTGTTGGTGCGCAACATGGCACACAGCCTAGGATAAATCAGGCGTTAAACACTTAAACCCTATATACTTCATTTGACCAGGGGTTCCCCCAGGGGTCTATACTTGGTCCCCCCCTCTTTTTCGCCTCTATACCAAATCTCATCACCAAAAATCTATAAGCTCACAGGCTTGTAGATTTACAATTTCTTGCTGAATGTTCGCCTATTTTGTACTGCAGGGTTTATGTGGTTAAATGAACCTTTGGGATGCAGGGTGTGTTAGGTGTCTTACATCACCTCCAGAGCCTCCCTTTCCAGCACCACTACACCCTCCTGCACCATGCAGCTCAGTCTCCTTCCATCAAATCATCTGCTTCTCCTGTTACGTCACGTAGAGGTTACTCTAAGTGCGTCCTTTCCTCCTTCCTACCGTGGCTTCTGCCTTCCCTCCCTCTTTTTTCCCCATCACTTTCTTCCTGTCCGTGTCTTCTCACACTCGGGGAAGGGTGGGAGGGGGTTGTTCTATGAATACAGTGGATTTAGCGTGCCTCCTTGGCCTCTTAGCGTGTCATCAATCGCTTTTCAATCTTTCATTCCCGCTCTCACTGCCCAGGCTTTCTCCGCCAGTGCTGTCTCTGTGAGTGGCTTCCTGCTGAGTGACTCATAGACAGCTAGACAGCTAGCTTATTGATTAGACATTCTTACACTCGCACTTCTCTGGACTTTGGGGTGGGGTGTAATTTGTCCTTTATATAACAATGTAAAGCGACAGGAAACCAAAGTTAGAGAGAAGAGAGTAAAAGAGACGTGACAGGAGTCAGATTCGAACCCGGGTCAAATCTGAGTCTTGGAGCATGTGGTTTGATTGATTGATTGATTCTTTTATTAGACAAAAATGGAGAACGGTAGAAGTATGCCTATAGTCAATACAATTGAAATGTAGTACAGTACAAGTACAGTTAAACACCCTGCCTAAAAGGAACATCCTGAATAAGACCTTGGAAGTCCTCAGTATTTAATTCATGGACATAATAAATAGTCCATGGTCCATGTGGTATTTTATTCTAGCCTTATCTGGCCCAGTGTGTCTGAGCTTTTTAGTTTCATTCTAAGCAAGGGAACATGAAATCTCCTGGGTGGCATTAGTATTCTTAATAGATCATGCAAGGCTCCCATATCTTTTTCATACACATTTGAATCAATAGTGCGTGGGCTGTACTGTTCTTCCTGATATGTGTTTTTTTCTCTTGAGACATTTCTAATCTCTCTCTCTCTATGCATGTCTCTGTCTCTTTCTCTCTCTTACAGGCTGTTTTCACAGATCTTGAGATCCTAGCAGCCATCTTTGCTGCAGCCATCCATGATGTTGATCACCCCGGAGTATCCAACCAATTCCTGATTAATACCAGTAAGCTGAAATTTCACTCCAAACTATTGATTGAACCATTTGTAGTGTTACTAGAATCAATATTTCTTTCCTGCTATTAATAATAATTCATAGTATGACAGTAACATACATGAACTATTTTTTTTACCCTGGCATCCATATTTTGGGGATGCCAGGGTGTGTTGCCATGAGCTTGTAGATGACCTATTTTTTTAAAGGTTTTCAAAAATAAACAATGTGAAAATAGGGCTTAAGTGATTTAACACTAGTAATGATGTCTGTCCTAACCCAGATTCTGAGCTGGCTCTGATGTACAACGATGAGTCTGTCCTGGAGAACCACCACCTGGCAGTGGGCTTCAAGCTGCTACAGGAGGACAACTGTGACATCTTCCAGAACCTCACCAAGAAGCAACGGCAGTCACTACGCAAGATGGTCATCGACATGGTGAGCCGTCTGCTTCCCTCCTACCCTGTCCTATATCGTTCACGCTGACCAATGTAAGCCCTATTCAAATAGTAATCATTTTAAAACATTTTCTAAATCTTTTAAATCTGTCCTGTCCAGGTCCTGGCCACAGACATGTCCAAACACATGAGCCTATTGGCTGATCTGAAGACCATGGTGGAGACCAAGAAAGTTACCAGCTCTGGAGTGCTGCTGCTGGACAATTACACAGACAGGATCCAGGTATGCGTGCGTGTGTGTGTGTGTGTGTGTGTGTGCGTGCGTGCGTATAATGTACAGTATACGTATTTACAGAATAATTTATTTTACACCCTTCATTTATGGTTTATCCTGCTGTCTTGTCCTTTCGGACTGTGAGACAATTTGCACCTTCTCTTTCAAAGACCAGTACATTCCAGTACCGAAATGCTAAATACATATACATATCTCCTCTCATTTCTATAGCATTTCTATTTGCTAATGACGACACATACCAAAAGCAACATGTGACGTTTGTGGTGGTGTTGGTGTTGTAAACGTCGTCGTGCTTGTTTTCAGGTGTTGCGCAATATGGTGCACTGTGCCGACCTCAGTAACCCCACCAAGTCCTTGGAGCTGTATCGCCAGTGGACAGACAGGATAATGGACGAGTTCTTCCACCAGGGAGACAGAGAGAGGGAGAGGGGGATGGAGATCAGCCCCATGTGTGACAAACACACAGCCTCGGTGGAGAAGAACCAGGTATGACATGTGATGTGAACGCTCAAAACAATCTTGAACGAGCACTTAACACGCCGAGCATGTGGGTTTCGCACGACGATTTTGTGACAACCACGCGTTATTATTGCAATATACACAACTATTCAAAAGGTTATGAATTATATCAGTACTCATTGGTGGCAACGTCTTTAGCTGTGAATTATACTTGGTATATTTTGTGTAATGTTTCATTTTCTAACGCATGTCCTTTCAACCCCCTCCAGGTGGGCTTCATTGACTACATCGTCCACCCGCTGTGGGAGACCTGGGCTGACCTGGTCCACCCGGATGCCCAGGACATCCTGGACACACTGGAAGACAACAGGAACTGGTACCAGAGCATGATCCCCCAGAGCCCCTCGCCCCCCTTCTACGACCAGGGCCCGGAGAGCCACAGCGGGGGCACGGGGACTCAAGGCAGCGGGGACAAGTTCCAGTTCGAGCTGACCCTGGAGGAGGAGGACTCGGAGGGGACAGAGGAGAAAGACGCTGGAGACGACGAAGTGGACGAGGAGGAAGACGAGGAGGAGGAGGAGGACAGCCTAGGGGAGTCTTCCCGTTCCCCTCCCCCGGACTACTCGGAGGGTAACAAGGAGGAGGGGTCCGCGGCAGAGGAGGGGCCCGCAGCGGCGATAGAGATCGTCACACACGAGGCGTCGCCCACGGACACATAGGGCGCACCGCGGGACGGAGCTCGTGTGGCTGTTCTTTCAAGTTTTAGCAAAAGGAGAGGAGAGATCTTCTTGCAGCTGTGCTTTTTAACAAAGCCCACTCAGGATGAGGGCTTAGCTTTGGCCCGGAGGACGGAGGGGCGTCTTGCACTTGTGGGGGCGTGTGTGGAGCCGGTCAGTGGCAGAAAGGACAGTATCAGTGAAGTGGCTACAGTTCTCAGGAAATAAATGCTGCGAACAATTTTCAACTGACTGAGGGGCACCCGAGGAGGGATCTTGAAGGATTTTGGCCAGTTAGGGAAAAAGGTTCCTTTTTGTTTTGTTTTCTGGACTGGCATTAAATAGACATTGACACTACTGAGAGATGTTTTGTACCTTAAGACATTTTTACGAACACCAGATGTTTTAGAAGTAGCATAGAGTAAGATCTACTGATGGAGACACGTTTGTATAGCGAGAGAAAGTGTTTACTTTTTCCTGTACCATTTGTCAAAAGACTTTTGTGTGCCTTTTTTACTATTGTCTTTATAATAGTTTTTTATTTATTGAACACTCTAGTATGTCTGTGAAATGTTTTTTTTTTTTTTTCTGTCTTTCTTATATGAAAGAGTAAAATCCTTTTTGTATCTGAGAAAAAGAACAGTCTTCCATGTATTGGGCAATAGAGAACTCCAAACAAACTTCAACAAACAACTCTTGGACAAACTCATCCAAAAACAGCAACACGAACACTCATATTAGACACATTCTGTATTTCTGTTTCAGTCCAAGCACAAACAAAGAATACAAATAGGCTATAAATGATCATGTTTCATGTTCAATGTTCACTGTAGACATTGTTGCTTTCAGATGTTGCTGTAAACAATCGTCAAACAATCACTCTTAAATACACCTATCTGTTATTTCATTCATCTATCTTCTCTTCATGGAATGGTCTGCACTCCATTAGTGCTGAAAGCCATTTTACACCAAAATAATAACTTTTATAGTGGTAACATCATAGTATACTCTATTCCCACCTGGCATTCTTGCTACATTTTCACAGTAATTTAAACTGTAAATACAATAATAATCTAAGCAGCCATTTTTGAATTGGAGATTCATACCCCCCAGCCTACATCAGACTGCTGGAAATTAAGAAGAGGGGAAAAAAAGCATCAATGAGCAGAAAGAACACTTTGCAGCAGTTGGCTATAATTATAAAACCCAGTTGTGTCATCAGAACAACCTATATTCTGAAAAAGAAAAGATTTGCAACAGAACTCGATCTATTTTCAGCATAGAGATGTAATAATCCTTCACGGTATGAATGGGGTCTGAAAAGATTCTTTCTTACATAAAGACCCCCTGCCCCCATGCAATCAGGCCCGCACTGGATGATTAAGGGTGCCCTTCCAGCTGCCTGTCTGAAAAGGGCACTCACACCTTCATCAGCGCCATTATTCACATGGTTTACAAGGCCCTGCAGGCTCCAGGGACACGACCTCAAAACAATCAGGCCAGCTATTTCTTACCCAAAAAAAAAAAAAAACTTTAGTGCCGCTTCTGCTCATTGACGTCAATTGAAACTTTCTTTTTTTCTGACTTTTTCTCTCCTCCCCTTTAACTGTATCAGATTTCCCGGAAAGTTATTATGGGTTATTATGTTTCGACACAGATGGATTCACTTGATTCAGCACGTCAGATTGTTGCCTTATAAATTAAAAAAGAAGAGAGACAGGAAAAAATTGGCTTTTCTTTAACCATTTAAACCCTATTTACTTTGCTGACAGGAGTCCTCTTTCCCAAAATACCCTAAATCTCGTCAGAAAATATCCGATCTACAGTTGTTGCATTGCAATGCGTTCGTTGTGAGCTTGTAGATCTGCTATTTTCGACAAGTGTTTGCCACAGAATAGGGGCGCTAGGGTTCATGTGGTTAAACCAAACCCCTGCTTTCTAAATCATGACTCAAGAGTCAAGACCCAAAACGGTTCATAGACCTCAGTTTCTGACAGCACTCCACTTGCCACTGTTATTGGTTATGTTGAACGGTTGAATCTACAATCACCATAGGCTATTTCCATTAGTAGTTTACTGACATACTCAACGGTACTTCAACTACCTTCATCCTCACCCCAGCATGCTTACGTGGCGGATTGTTGCGTGCTGTATGGACGCGATTATGTGTGGGTGGGTGTGTGGGTGTGTGGGTGTGTGTTTGAATGCGTGTCTCTTTCTCGTCAGGCCTTATTCCATTACACACGTCTTCTTTGTCTCAACCTGTTTGTTGGTAGAAGCTCAAGTTGGTCCTTTATGCTGTTTATAACAGTGTGTATTTATTCTATACTTTAATCTTGTAAATAAGAAATACAGTTTCTGTGTAAAAAATAATAAAAAACTATTTTAATTTATATGCACTTGCATTACCTGGAAGTCGTGTTGTCTAATGTGTAGAAGACTCTGGATTGGAGTGTTTTTATATTCTGTATTATATATTGGGTTTTTTTTTTAAATATCAATATTATGAGTGAGTGTGTGTGTGTGCGTGTGTGTGTGTGGGGGTATATATCGTCACTGTTGGGCAGAAACCTTGTATCTCCAAGTTTCAAGTTTGTACGTTTTTTCACCAAGTAAAGCCCTGCTTCATCATACAAGGCCGTCGCACAAAAGTAGTGAAAACAGCCGATCTACAAGCACACAACGCCTCGCAGTGCGAGGCGTTGTGTGCTTGTAGATCTGCTATTTTCACTACTTTAGTTCATTTTTAAAACGATAACGACAAAACGAAAGGTCTTAGACATACAAGGTTTCCACCCGACAACGACGATATACTATATACTCACACAGTCTTTTGAGAGCCCAGCAGATAAACTGAGACATACAGGAGTTGTTGCTGTCACATGACAACCTTGAAACGCCAATATTGATTGTTCTTATTTACTTCACTTGAAAGATTCTATGGTCCTTTACCAGTGCACTCTTGATCAGAAGTTTCTGCAATGTTGGGACCACTATGAAATATTATTTTGTAATTATACTGTTGTTTCCTGTTGAGATTGGCACATTTCACACAGGTTTTTTCATCTCACTCACGTCACTTTGTCTGCTGACCTCACTCAACAACAAAATAAACAGAAAATAACAAAAATTAAAATTAAACGATTCACAGATTTTCAGATGCACTACATTGCAGGTGCTTTTCGAGAGTGGAAAAAATAAGAAGACACGTGTGACATGTGATCTGGGCAGCTTGCCCCAGGAAATGTGCCAAGCTCAATAGGGAACAACGGTACATGTTATTTATATTAGATCAGCTCAAATTGTTTTAATAGATTAAGAATAATTAAGCAGACTATTATGTTTTTTTCTGTAAATCTTTGCTCAGGTGAAGAATTTCACCTCAAGACTCAAGGTTTTCATCTGACGGCAGTGTATGTAATCCAGTGGCCACATAGAGAACATGTTAAACTGCATACTGCTTGAATATACTGTAGGATACGTACATACAGGCTAGCTAAGGAGACCAGAAGCGTAGTCCATTCTTGGTTTAAAAAAAAAATACACAAAGCTTTTTCCTTTCCACTCTGGCTTGTCACAACCTATATGCTTGACCATTTAGAAATTTGAATGCAGATTGCTGTTCTTCAAGGTTCAGATACAGGCTTGCCTGCCCTACACAAATCAAAGGTGGTCATCTCTTTCACACCATATGCACTTCATGTAAAAGTAGATTACACAGGGAAAGTATTGGTAGCATGCTACAGTGCACCCACACTGACGTGAGTCGTTCTGAATTAACAACAAAAAATGTGATCTTATGTAATTGATTGTGCTAATGTGTGAACTCTTTCTGACCAAACTTGTTAGCAGTTGAAGTTTGAAATCAAATATGTCAGTATTAACATTGTTAATCTATGTTCAAGCTTTTTTGGTCCCAGTTGTGTCCAAATGGTTAGCCGGATTTTAGCACTATCTGCATGAGAGATGGGTTTTCTTTCTTTTTATTTTGTCAATATGTTTCACATCCACCCATGGCAGGTGGATTATTAAATGTTTCACACAATGTATGGTATTACGTATATTGTGTATTGTGTTCCAAAATGAAATCTGAAATACTTTTTCTATGAAGTGATTAAAAACAAAGCATGAAGATATTCTTTCTGCCTCCACTGCCTTATTCCTTCATAGCCAATGTTCATTCTGCTGGGCCGTGTGGTGGAATTCAGATCAATCAATAATCATGAGAAAATGAGGAGACAAGACAATTATATTAGGTGGTGTGTGGTCAAGTTTATATAACATGATATCATGGACAGAAGTACAGTTTAACACTCTGGGCAGTGGTAAAGTAGTTCTGCCAAGAAGAATGGTCAAACACTAGAGCTATACTGTGGCTTCAAGGCCTCTGGAACGAGCTGTACCATAACAAGATAGGCTTTACCAAAACAATAACTACTCAGTCCTAGGTAGACATCTAGACTCTTACAAGCTTTACAGTATCAATGATGTGTCATTAGGCTAGATATTAATATAATCAATGAACACTTTATCTACACTAAAACGTCACAAATAATCAATCATGATAAACTCTAATCTACTGCAGCCGCAACATTTCATTAAAACTACAATGAAAAAAAAAAAACATTTTAACCAATATCTAGCACATCTACCCCCAGCTGAGGCCCAGTGGCCCCACTCTGCCAATCACTTGGCTTAAAGTGCCAGCCTCAGACAGGCAGAGTGGGGAGGCCATCAGTGTCACAGGTAAAACACCTATTTGCATATCATTTGTCGTGAGCTGAAATGGTTAAAAAAGTGATGGTGGTGTTTCTGCAAACAGAGTCATGTTGGAGATATCATGAAAGTGCTGGGGTATTAGAGGGGCTGTGAAAAGGTTCAAGACTTATACCAAAAAAGGAACTTTGGACTGATGTTGCACTTGAGGGATTGTCATATTGGCCCCATGTGTGCTTGAATTCCGTGGACCCTAATCAGATGTACCAATTTTCTTGCAATGGACAAACCGAATAGGATAGAAAGCCTTCTTGGGCGCCTAATAACAGCTGTTCAATGCAGTTGCACACACGTGTCTGTCCTGCCGGCTGACCTGGCTTCTTTTATGTGGAGTCATGAATGAATTGCATGAATGGATTACATCAGAAGGATCATCTTAACACTGCTCCCCCTCCCTCCTCTGCTGTTTTCCTTGTTCTATGTTTGTTCTCTGACCTCTTTTAATCCTTTGCTCTCCTCTCATCTATGAGCGTCTCTTTCTCTTATTTCCTCATTTCCTCATCTCTCTCCTTCACTTCCCTGCCTCATTCTTTTATCGTTTCTTTCCCACACCTCCCTTCACCTCCACAGTAACCTGTTAACCACTTAACCACCAAAACATTGTACATTATGACGAAAATGCCTGATCTACTGTAAGCTCACAATGTGTCACATTGTGACGTCTTGTATTATATATACTATATATACAGCGTCTAGTCGGCGACCTGGCCAACTCGGGAACGATGTAAATAGGGAATGAATGCCCCGCCCTTTAATGCAAATCCCATATTATACTGTTGTCATAGGACCCGTTTTGACCATCTGTGTCCATTTATGCCCATATATGGAGATATCTGTATCTGTCTGTCTGTCGGCGTCCATTTTATGTCCATATATGGAGATCACTGCAGATATAGTTCTGGGTCCATTTTATGCCCATATATGGAGTTATCTGTCTATCTGCGTCCATTTTATGCCCATATATGGAGATCTCTGTATCTGTCTGTCTGTGTCCCTTTTATCCCCATTATGGAGATCTCTGTATCTGTCTGTGCCTCCGACTGTGTTGCAGACACATGTGCTGGTTCCCCCTTTAATGCAAACCCCATTATACCTGTTGTCATAGGACCCGTTTTGATCATCTGTTTGCCTGTGTCCATTTATGCCCATATATGGAGTATCTGTCTGTGCCTCCGACTGTGTTGCAGACACAGTGCCGTTTCCCCCTTTAATGCAAACCCCATTATACCTGTTGTCATAGGACCCGTTTAGACCATCTGTTTGCCTGTGTCCATTTATGCCCATTTATGGAGATATCTGTATCTGTCTGTCTGCGTCCACTTTATGCCCATAATGCAAACCCCATTATACCTGTTGTCATAGGACCCGTTTTGACCATCTGTTTGCCTGTGTCCATTTATGCCCATATATGGAGTATCTGTCTGTGCCTCCGACTGTGTTGCAGACACAGTGCCGTTTCCCCCTTTAACCCATTCAGGCCGGGTACACATTTTAGTGTATGGGAGGGGCTTACAGTACATGTACAGTATGTAGCAACATATTTGTTTTTGTAGGCTAATTTCTGATTTGGGCCTAACTATAGGTTAGGCCTAAATGGGTTAATGCAAACCCCATTATACCTGTTGTCATGGGACCCGTTTTGACCATCTGTTTGCCTGTGTCCATTTATGCCCATATATGGAGATATCTGTATCTGTCTGTCTGCGTCCACTTTATGCCCATATATGGAGATCTTTGACCATCTGTTTGCCTGTGTCCATTTATGTCCATATATGGAGATATATGTATCTGTCTGTCTGCATCCATTTTATGCCCATATATGGAGATCTATGCAGACACAGTGCCAGTTCCGGAAAATGCTGATGTCAGACATCAGAATCCGAACCTTTCGTGCTGGTTCCAGAAAATCGTGTATCGGGTCGGGTCGAGGCCGAGCACTGCACTATGCGTCCATTTTTTGTTGACTCATGTGGCGCACGTGATGTCAGAGCCTTTTATGAAGTGATGTCACAATGAGTCAGCGCTTGCGCTGATTTCCTCCGGAAAAGCCTGATGTCAACAATCAGCCCGCATAAGGAGATTCCGAACGTTTCGCACCGGTTCGGGAAAACCGTGCGTCGGGTCGGGTCGAGGCCCGGCACTGCACTCCGTGCCGCGGCGGGGAACGCGCGTGCCGAATCTGAAGCCGGTGGGACGAACGGTTCTCGAGATACGCGGATTACAGACACACACGCAGAGACTTCTCGCATTTATAGATAGATATACGGAGATATCTGTCTATATATGCCCATATACTGTATGGAGATCTCTGTATCTGCCCATATGCCCATATATGGAGTGCCCATATACGGAGATATCTGTCGGGTCGAGGCAAGATGCCCATATATGGAGTTCTCAGTATACAGAGATATCTGTCGGGTCTAGGCCCCTGTATCTGCCCATATGCCCATATATGGAGATCTCTGTATCAGTCTGTGTCCCTTTTATGCCTATATACGGAGATATCTGTCTATATATGCCCATATACTGTATGGAGATCTCTGTATCTGCCCATATGCCCATATATGGAGTTCTCAGTCTTATGCCCATATACGGAGATATCTGTCGGGTCGAGGCAAGGCCCGGCACTGCAGTGATGTCACAATGAGTCAGCGCTTGCGCCCGGCACTGCAGTGATGTCACAATGACCGATTTTGCGCCGATTTCCTCCGGAACAGCCTGATGTCAACAATCAGCCCCGCATAAGGAGATTCCGAACGTTTCGCGCCGGTTAGGGAAAACCGCGCGTCGGGTCGGGTCGAGGCCCGGCACTGCACTCCGTGCCGCGGCGGGGAGCGCGCGTGCCGAATCTGAAGCCGGTGGGACGAACGGTTCTCGAGATACGCGGATTACAAACACACACGCAGAGACTTCTCGCATTTATAGATAGATATTTAATAATATTTCGACATTTAATGTTGGCCTGCTGTGTAATGACATGCCCCAAATTGGAAAACCTAGTTTAAAGTGGTGGGTATCAGGGACGTGCTCCCGAATGGCCGGTTCATTCCAATAAAATGTCGTCCTTCGTTCCATTTTGGGGGCTGGGTGGCCAACAAAGTAAATCGTCACTGTCGGGCAGAAACCTCGTATCTCCAAGTTTCAAATTTATACATTTTTTCGCAAAGCAAAGCCCTGCTTCATCATATAAGGCTGTTGCACAAAAGTAGTGAAAACAGCAGATCTACAAGCACACAACGCCTCGCGGTGCGAGGCGTTGTGTGCTTGTAGATCGGCTGTTTTCACTAGTTTAAATCATTTTTAAAATGATAAATACAAAACAAACGGTTTTGGACATACAAGGTTTCCACCCGACAACGACGAAATATAACTCATGTGCAGTAATTGGCCCACTGGCTTGTCACTTGTCATGATCTGAAATGGCAAATCTTTGAGTAGCAGCAGCGGCGCTATAGAGAGAGATCTCTCTCTATAGCGCGCAATGAGGGCCTCTCCAACACTTTTTTCCCGGGCTGAATCAGGGGCCCAGCACGTCCCTGCACAGTAAGCCAACAAAATGTTCTAAACATTTAGCTCAAAAATAGCTCACAACACGTCACAATGTGACGCAAAACATGAACATATTTTATCTCTGGACGACATCGTCCAGAGATAGCCCATCCAATTCATATGTTGCTTTGTTTACCCAATGGAGTATGTAAGGTAATGATGGCAGGAACGCCCACACTACGAGATGTTTTATCGCCCAGAGTAGCCGGCTGTTGCCCGCTGTTAAAACGTAGGGTAACCGCACGCGTAGCCACGTAGTCGGAGTTATGAGATATCAGACTTTCATAATCTCCCGAACGGGCGTGTAGTGATGTTTCGATGTGCCGTTGTTTCGAGAGGCCTGTAAACCGAATCGCGGGTCAACGCTAATCTGCCGAAGCTGGTGAACGCTAACCTGCAGAGGCAGGTGAATGCTAGAGAGAGAGAAAGAGGAAAAGTGATACAGTATAGGACAGGAATTCTCTCATGTCACTCACTCGTAATATATGGAAAGGGAGGTTATTGGGACGACAGTTATCTAATAATGCTAAGAATAAACAGAGTGATTTCCACTAGTAGGGATAAACAACATGCAATTCCCAACCTTTGACTGATTGATTGAATACTTTATTAGCAACTTAGGCTGGCCGAGCGCGGACGTTCTATGACCCAGAAGGGCGGGGATACGAGCCGCTGAATCTCAGCGGCCAATAGCATTTGTTCACCGATCTGTTTTTTTTTCAGGAGCTGGCCATTGCTCCCTTTGAACTTCAAGAGGGTTGTGAACTGAGGTAATTGATTGGGCCATAAAAGTGTCAAGAGTTTGTTAGTGATCTCTCTTATCAATGAAAGCATCAAAGACAACGACCTGTTTGATGCCTGTCAGAGTGGAGGGGGAATGTGTTGGTATGCACACAGACTCGCCTGTTTGGCTGAACCACAGTTACTGGAGGCTATAACCAGGCTTTTCTTTCTTGCCTGGTTCCCGAGGCTATTAGCAACCTGCACAGGAATAGTACAGGACAGAATTCTCCATTGTATCTATACTCCCTG